>NC_052479.1:1974054-2268058 GCF_009730915.1 Dioscorea cayenensis subsp. rotundata
TCAGTTACGTACGCTGCTATTTCTTCTTTCTCTTATTTATCTTATTAATGAAAGTATTAAATTAAAATTCTGTTTTAAAAGCTGATTTTTGGGTTCAAAGAATTTCCATTTGAAGTATTTCTGTTATATATTTCATGTCCCCTCTTCTATGTCTATTATTTCTTCTAATGAGACTATTATTTCTTTATTTTTATTTAAGTATTTACTTAAAAAGGATTTTCCTATATCATTATTTTCTGTGAGTTATATTTTCACGTAATCAAGCATGTTACTTCCTTGTAAGGTGTATTACCTGTCCTTAAAATGTTATTTTATTCATTTTCTTCCAAACAATATACTATTATTTTCTTTTTCTTAATTTGGGTTGGTTTATCATCTATTTTTAAGTTATTAACCGTACGGATTAAGGATTCTATTTTAGATGGTGTTATTATTATTATGTTCTTCTTCATCTATTAAGTTTTGTGTCCCATGGTCTATTTGTTCTAATTTATCTAGTATCATTAATAAGTCGATTAGGGTATTTTGTTTATTATTTAAAACAAAATGCCAATTTTTAATAAGCTAAATTATAAGCTAAGTTTGAATAAAAAAAAAAAATCCCATTTAAAAACATCCTCTGGTAAAGCTTTTCCAAAGTCTTCTTCTCAAAGTGAAGTTCTTCCTCTTAGTAGAAAGTCTTAGTAGCAGAAAATTCACCATCTTGCTAATATTTCAAGGAACGATAGCTGTAACCCTCCCGAAAAGGAAAAGTGAGGGCTCACAAATAACTCGGCGGCGTGGTCCGGGTCGATATGGGGCTTTCAACCATCTGGAGCATATACAAGATACATACCCCGTCATAGTTGAAGAAAGCAAATATGCCCCGGTCCCCGCTTTCATAAGGTATGTGTGTAATCGTTATTATATATTTCTTGGCTAAAGGATCACAAGTGCTGCCCGCTGAAAATTAAGCTGCGAAGTGAAAAGTAGCGAGGTATGATGCCAAAGAGATAATGATGTACTAATTGGGATTATTAAACCTCTCTAAGAAAGATGTGATATATCGATGTTTGGTAACACGAGGTTTATTTATCGGTAGTGACGATCAATGGAAAGATATGAAAGATGGCGATTATATCGATAAGATCCTCCTGAGCACCCAGCACTTAGAAATTTACATTATGATTATCCCTCAGATCAAGAATTTCTATATGGTAGTTATAATTCATTTAAATTCATTTTTAGTTATAGCTTCTATTATAGTTAACATAGTAAGATATTTAACTATTATTATACGCCCTTGGGTTACTCTACTTGAAACAACCCATGGAACCAGTAGATACATTAGATTTAATTCCTCGCTAGACTTCATTCGCCATTATCATATCTTACATGCAAGAGGGCTGGTCTGAAGTTATTATATGTCTCCCTTGGCTCACAACCACGGAACTAGTAAGAATACCGTTAGTTTTTATTTCTCCTGCCTTTAAGAGCTTACATTCCAGTAAGAGCTTACATTCCAGCTGTACATTATTAGTAGCACAATATCTCGCAGACATTTTATCTTCTGTAAATATTTTACATAAATGACTTTGATAGGGTACTATATTTTCATTAGAAATATCTATCTTTACAAGTATTCTCATTATCGTAGAAAGTAGACATATATAATAGTTTAAATTTATACTGTCAACGCGTAGAGTTATTATATCTCATTTTAAGAGAAAATACTGAGATCAACATGAGGATTGCGGCGCGTAACACAAGTACGGAACCATTAGCTTATAATTTAGAATGATCCTAGAAGGGATATATATATATATATTACAAAAGAAATTTTATGTAATTCAAGTCAAAACATTAATAAAAGTTGCTTTGAGGGAAGAAACTTGAGCTTGTGAAGATATTATAAATGTGTGTAACAACCAAGCAATGAAAGTGACAAGCAAATCAATATTCTTTCCACTTAAAGATAATTAAACCATACACCAACTTTTGAACACTTGAAATAACTTAAAGATATCATGAGTACATGCATGCATGCATGGACTCTAATTATATAGACCACAACAACTCACAAATAAACATACACTTGGATAACAATTAAGTTAACAAGAAGTAATTAATAACTCATTTGACTTAATTAATCTTCCTGCAATTCTTTCTAATCTCCCCATTAGAACCAGTGAGAGGAGTAATATCTCCCATATTGATCATGGCTGCAGTGAAGTCTGAGAAAAAGGTGCTCTCACTGTTAGCATGAAGATTTAACTTGAGAATCAGCAGAGCCACCATTGAAGAGTTCTTGGTCAGAGTGAAGAAGTCCCTTCTTGATGATCAAGTTTTTGTAGTAGTAATTATCAAACTCGGTGTCGGTTTCAAAGTCAAGTGGTGCCAAGTTATTGTCTCCTGAACCTGACTTGCTAGGGCAGTTGGCTCTCCTTGTCTTTGCAAATGAGTTATCAATGTCACTATCATTGTAAATGTGAGCTCTAAATGAAATGCATCTTGCTTTCCCTAATGTATGTGCTCCTGCATCATATATATATCACATCAATATTATATATTTTCACACATATTAAGATATACTTGTAATTAGTGTGTGTGTGTATATATAATAGTATATATACCAGAGAGGCAATCATGTCTCTTTGGTGAGAGGCCTTGAGCAGAGAACTTAGAGATGAGATTGCTCAAGCTTGATGATGGTGGAGGTATGTTGTTGTTTGCTGCTGATTCACTTGCAGTTGTTGAATCTCTCCTTCCCAACTTCACATTTCCAGTTTGGTCCTCCAAGCTACACTATGTTATATATATATATATATATCCATGACACAAGACATGCATGTATGTAAAGTATATATGAGTATGTATGCATGTATGTATGTATGTATATTTGAAAAATTAAGACTTACAATGACGACAGAGTCTCTGCAACAATGGCTAGAATATCAGCACAAAGAGACAACTCCAGGACAAGCTTTCTCAACTTGTTTCTTTATCTTATCAATGACATCGAACCCTCTGACTGAGTTCTTGTTAGGCAATGCATCCTTCTCACCTGTGAAGTTTGATGTATTATCCAACAGAATGGAACCATCACAACCCTATAAAGAAAATTATACATATATATATTCATCATTAATAAAAACCAAATCCTATATATAGTTTTATGTATGTATAAAGATTAAAGAGAAGGAGCTGAAGTAGATCGAATACTACGTACATCGACAAAACAATCATGGAAGAAAAGCCGAAGAAGCGAAGCGCCCATTCGCTTCTCCGCTGAGATGGCTGATTGAACTCCAGATTTAACAGTGGAGAAATAACTTAGGGCAAGAAGAGGGTAGAGATTGGTGGAAAGCTGAGCTGATGAGCTCTTAACAAGAAGAAGAAGTAAAGCCATTGAGACAATAACAGCCATTGAAGAAAAAGAAGACAGTCATATATATATATTGGTGTTGTTAGTTAGTATGTGTAGTAGCTAGTGATGAAGAAGGGTATGTGGAATAGTGAGTATTTATAGAGGGAGATTGGAAGGGAATCAGTAGAATAGTTACATGGTTAATAAGATACGTACCGAACTTGCTAAAGTTAAGCTTTGAGTATTATTATTATGTGAGACTTTTGCATGCAATGAATGATAAGGGACTAATGTCTAATGGAGCTCATGTAATTGCCAAGTTTGACAAGGATGTGTGCTTTGGTTTTTGAGCTTTGAACTGGTCTTTTACTTGTTTGTTATAGTGTTTGGTGAATGAGTGGGTTTCTAGGTTTGGTGGTTGTATCATGTTTGCTTGGCTTAGCTTGGTCAATGTATTTATTTATTTATCTATTTATTTATTTATTTATTTTTAAATTATGTATTGCCATTCAGAAGTTATATTGTTTATTATTAAATCTAGGAGTAATATGTTCATTAATTCAGTTGCTTTCTTAACTTTGATTATGATTAGAGCCAAAAAAAAAATCTTAGGTTTAAGTTTTATGTGCAAAATTGACAAATAATTGTTTCCTAATAACTTCACAAATTAATAGATAGAGTAAGAAAAAAATTAAATTTGTTAAATTTCTTTGAAGCTTTTAATGTCTGTTAATTGGACTTTTAACAGATTATAAGTTATTTAAAATAATTTATTTCGGACGAAGATAGAGATATTAATGACGTTTGAAAGTCATTAATCATTTCAACTGTTTTGAGTGTCATACCATACTATGCAAGCCAAAATAAAGGACCTCAAACGTTTCCATTTTGCTTTCTATTTTACTCTATCCTTCAATGAGAATATTGGTTGGATTAGGTGAAGATTATAACATCATTTGTCAAACTTTGAATGAAAATTACAGATAAAAAAGTATTTAATGTTCAGTGTAGACTAATCCATGACTAACAAAATGCATGTATGCTATCATTTGGAGTGTGACTTTTTTTTTTTATTTGACAGAGTGGACAAACATCAGAAGCGTGAGCAAACTTTACAAATTTACCAAAATACTTTCACTTTACGCACACAAGAGGTCAATTCATAATCTTCACCAGCACATAAGGAAAATATATGGTGCTAAGAGACCAAAGCATTGTTTGTGTAATGTGACATTTGTGTGTTAATCTCTAAATTTTGTATTTATATATACACATGAAGACTTTTTCTTCCACAACATCCAAATAAATGCTGCAATAAATTAATAAATTTCAAAACTAAGCAAAGCCTTTTTTTAATATATTGACTCGTCTATGATTGATTTTTTTTCATGTCTAATTAATGACATAAACCTGTCTATAATTGATCTCTTTTCATGTCTAATTAATGACATAAACCTGTCTATGATCGATCTTTTTCATATCTAATTACTGACATAAACCTAACCATCGTTATCATTTTTTTTTAAAAAAAAAAAAAGTCATTGTTATCATTTTCTTGTTTAAACATTGTTTAAATCTCTATAAATATATATATCAACCAGTATGTGGTTGATTTGCTCATGCCTAATTAATGCCATAACGTAACCATGGTTTTATTTTTTTTCTTGTGGAGACACTGTTTGAATCTCTATAAATATTTTTATCAAAAAAAATATTCAATAAATATAAAATGATTTCTATGCAAACACACATAATTATAATTATTATCTTACAAATACTTATGATTCAAAATTCAAATACATATATATATATATGTGTGTGTGTGTGTGTGTGTGTGTGTGTGTGTGTGTACATTTCACTAATTTTACATCCATTATTAGAAGAGGAACTTATGGGGCACACATGTACTTTTAAGATTGTGGAGTAAACTACACACAAAAGAAAAGAAACCCAAGTTAAAATCAGCAACAGATGCATAGAATAATTTAACTCTAAGATAATGATATTCTTAGCTGTCCATTAAATAAATATATTTAACTCATCTGCTAAACATACAAATCACAACTCAAATCAAAGATAAAGACAGTCACAAAGGACACATTTTTTGACCAAAGGTTCCTGCTGTGATTTTTGTATGCAGCCATCAGTGCATACTTTTCCTTATTATATATGATTTCAATTAATACATAAATATATAAATAATATATATATATATATATATTAAAAATGCCAACTTAGTCAATACCTAATCATACACACTACGGATAGAAAGCAGGTGAAAGAGTTCATCTCTGACCAAACCATGTATGCAATCAAACAAGTAATAATTAGGTTTGAAGTGATTAGTTACTACTAAAACAAACAATTTAGTACTTGATTGATTCTTTGGAAGAATTTGCCTTGTGATCTTGAATATAACAATATTTATAATTTTCATGGATCACAAGTCATAGTTCAATATTTAGAGTTACTTGATCCTTTCCTTTCTGAGTCTTTCTATCTCCTTGAACATTTGCCAGTGTTCCAAGGAGAGTTCTCCGTCCCCGAAACTGACTGAGATTAGTCGGGCCATGGTTAGCCACCTGGTGATCAGTATCTCGCATAAGAAATTTTCGTATTTTATGTTGGAATTGTTGAAATAGATCAAACATGACATGGAAAAACCTGTTAAGTTGTTGGCAGCCTAAGCTTCGATCTTCTCGCATTGCTGCAACCAGTTCATCCTGCAGCATCTGATTAAACATCGAACATTTAACATTTTCTAACTGGTTAATTTAACTGATAAGTAACAAAAGTTTGTGATTTTACCTGATGAAGATCAGGCTGGCTAGAGTAAGGAAGGGACCTGAGAGTGTCTAGGTACCACCTCCAAGATTGCAGTTCTTCAGGACTTGGATTTGCAATAGAATTGACGGCATTTGGACAGAATGGTAACACTAGATCAGCAGGCATGATGTTGGACTTTCCATCAGAAAGAATTAATAACTGGACATCAGCAGTCATTTCCGACGTGTAGAACTCAAAGTCATATTCCACCTAAAAAGAACATTTTCAGTCCATTTCAATGACATAATTCAATTATATCAGAACTCAATGCTCAGAACTAAATAAATGACAAAATAAAGAAATAAAGAGGGCAATAATATAAGTATAAAAACAGTGATGTGACAATTGAAAATTTTACCAAGGCAATCTCTGATGATGAGAATGTAATTACTTACATTTTAGCAAAGACAATTGTAGCATGAAAAGGGGATCATTCAATGAGATTCAGGAAAAATCAAGAATGAGAATATTTAGCCCTCTAAACCATATCAGAAGCACAGGGCATGGTAATGCAGAGGGAGAAGCATATTACCGATAACTGTTCAATTAACTTCTTAAGCAACCTTGCATTGTGCACACCATTGGAATCAAGGTTTCCAGGCTGCAAATGGCTTTCATCAATTGTCAAGTGTGTACCTTGAGCTAGCTGCAGGACTCCAGGTATCAACCTGAGGCCAAAAATTGTCCAGATCATCAATGAACATGATTTACATGCAAAAAATTGCTCATGAAGATTTATTATTCTGTGGTAACTGTATGAATTGAATAACAACAAAAGATTGCTTTCCAGGATGTTACACCTTCCAGTTTGATTATTTTTTTTGGGTTGAAGTGTTGCTGTGTTGAGATAATCTACAGTGAGTGGAATATATTGTGAGAAAGGAAGGAGGCTCTGAATTGCACTTGTAATCCGATTTCCAAAAATGGATGCAGTTTCTCCGTTGAAGCCAGTTAGGTTTAGTGATAACTTGCCCACTGAAACTGCATCTACTCTAGCACGAAGCTGCTCAAGAAAAACATAAATACAGAAAAAGAGAAAAATTACAAAACAAAAATTTAACCCATAAGCTCTAATATATATTATGATATAACCAACAGATGAAAGTCAATTCAACCATTATCATGGGCAAGCTGCACACACCTCATAAAGTACTCAATGCAGAAATGCTTCAAACTTTTGGGTATCATGAAATAACCAGATTACAAGATGACCAGAGTGTAACTCATTACTTCAGGTTAATAAAATGAATGTGAGATGAATGAAAAGAAAAGGTGAAGTAACTCATTCATAATGGAATAAGTCAATAGAACCTCCTTTTCTTTTCCTTTTTTTTCCATTTTTCAATAAACTGTGGATATACTACCATTCATTAGCAACAGAATAATAGAAATATCATTTCAACATTCATTTCCATGCCAAATTATGACATGACACACACATCCAATGCAAGTATATCTCAAATGTTCAACTACAAGATTGAGCAAGAATAACTACCCTTGATAGAAGATGCAACAAGAGGCATTCTGCTGCCAAACCATCATTGCCAAGAACTTGTGTAAGATGTCTCAACAAAGATCCTCGGATCCCTTTAATCATATTAGGAAGCTGCCACAGGAATAACAAAAGGTTTTAACAGTCAGGGGAAAAGTAACATCAGCAGTATAAGACAACAGAAAATGGCACACTTGTTGTGACATTCAGATTTATGTGAATATCCCACACGACATTTTTTAGGAGAAAATGAAATCATACATAGAATGAAATATTGTAATAATCACCTCAACAGACAGGGGACTGGAAACGAAATCTTGAATGGCCAGCTTTCGACAAATTAAACAGTGCAGACGTGGTACCTGAATTAAGAACATATGCACAATTACATCACAATTGTTGAACGAATAATGACACATTTTAAATAGAAGACAATGTAGAAGAGTAAATTTTCAATGTAAACTAAATTATCGTTATGATTGGGATGGTCAAAAGTTGCATCCAAAAGTGAACAAACAAGTTGATTATGAAGCTGAGGTTTCAAAATAAGTTTGCATTCAGTGAGCTAAACAAGAATTCAGCATCTGTTATGATTCAACAACTCTCCTGTTAATTGAAATGAAGAAAACTTATTAATGGAAAGCAGTAATTCATGCCTTAAGAACAAAAGTTGAATGCTTGGTAAACCAGCACATGATCAAAATGCATGGAAGATTCAAGAACACAACAGTTACTATGAAAAACACATATATCAGCCATGAAGAAAACAAAGATTTCCATTTATTGCCTATTAGCATACTAGCTCTTTTGATAGCTACATTTTTTAATGCAACTGTAAATTCTAAACAGAAAAAGGCACCACTCTGAAAATTCAGGCCAAGCATAACTGCTCCAAAAACAAAAATTACATGCAGTAACAAACAAAAAGGTATATACTCTACATAAACCATTTGTTTACTAAAAGGAAATTAAGATGAGGGAAAAAATCTACCTTACTAGGAGGGAGATGCATCAATGGATCATCCAGAAGGTCATCCGTAAGATCATCAGCATCTTCCTTGTAAGCAACAAGCTCTGGATCAAATGTGTAAATGGCTATGAACTCAAAGACATCATTCAGCTTTAAATCACACTCAGGAGTGTCATACATCTGGAAAACAAAATGATGGGCATAATTATGTTAAGATATCCATGAATGGCATATTGTGCCTGAAAGCAAGGAACTGAGGCATACAATATAGTCTCAAGGAATAAAAGTTCACTAAAACTAATTTAAGTCAAAGAACAAAAAGACTCAACCTTAATCACACAAGAAAGAGCTGCTCCATTCCTTGGCTCTGAAAAACCACCTTGAACCAATGACCTTTGTGATGAATGATTTAACTGACAAGGGTGTTCACCTTCCTTCTGTAACATGATGAGAAGAGATTTTTCTTAGCATATATCATAAGTAACAGTTTAGAGAGCAAACAAAAAAAAAAGGAGAAGATGGACCTTAAAATAGAAAACAATATGTTTTTCCAAACAACATGACATAATTAACTAGATTTGAGGGTACTGAAGAGTAATCTTTTATCAGTTGAAGACAAGAAAACCTTTTTTCTGCCAATAAAAAATGTGTGTGCTAAACGCCTACATATAATGCTAGAAGCCAACATACAGTAATAAGTGTAGCCATGATTCTAGCCTTCATCCTAATCCCAAGTAAAGAATAAAAATAAGGAAACACCCAGATTTGATATTTGGAGAGTTGGTCCTAGCAAGTTTTATATGTGTGCATAAAATTCAAAAGATTTTGGTTTGACCCGATCATTCAATCAGTTTAACACCCTATAATTGTGACAAACTACCAATCCATGGTTAGCATGCCACTATTCCAGTATTTGCCTGCTAGAATATTTTGAAGAAGAAAAAAATGCCTCTACTAAGACATAGAATGAGAGTGATCATCTTCAAGACTTCTACTGAGGAACATGGACCTCTGTTGCGGAACTAATGAAAAAGTTAAACATAAAAGGGGCAACCGCTATAGATCAATCAGATGCAACCATTCGGGAAAAAAAAGTCATTAACTACATTAATTCTTACATAATCAACCCTTTAAAATATCATCCGCTGACCTGTTTCTTAGAGGAAGGTGACCCTCCATGCTCATTGTTTTCAACAATTCCTTCATCTCTCTGACGTTTTTCACCATGCTCATACATAGAATTGTCCATGACATTTCTAAATACTTGTGGAGGTGTAGAATGCGTGGCCCATGAATTATGGCCAGGAACCTAAAATGGAATTCCAACTATCACGACATCCCAATCATTTTCAAGTCGCAACCACAAGATAAAACAATAAAACACAATCACATATGTAATGCATCCAAAAGAAGGGTACTCACAGGAACACAATGCAAGAGAAGACGCTCCCAGAGATTTGATTCATATGCAGATTGGCATCCAGCAGGCATCGGGAACAAAGCTCCATCAGAGTATTTATTTGTCCTCCAGTTCGATCCATCCTTTGAAAGAAATACAATATTGAGCCATTAAAAGATCAAACAAAAAGAAAAAAAAAAAAGAGCACAAACCTATGTAGGAACCCCAACTGAAGAAAAAAAAAATACCTGGAAAGCGCCAATATAGAGCTCCTTTCCAAGCATATCCTGCACCATTCCTCTGAAAGCGGACCAGGGAATTAGGTTGAATCCATTGGCGACTTGAAGCATCAAGTATCGGAACCTATTGGACAGCAAATGATGGAAAATACAGAAGAACACAAACCTCAAAAATCAATCTTTACTAGGATAATGCATTCAAATCTTTCCAACAAGTAACGCGCTGATGCCTGCAATGTAAATTCCATATAAAAAGCCCAATTCGCAAAATTTCCATTCTCCACAGCAAAGGTTCAACAATCAAGTGAGGATGTGATTAACTAGAAAATAGGGCTAGGGGTTCCCAAACCATCACACAACAAAGTCAAGATCACTCTTTTAAGCGAAAATCAATAAAATAACAAACAAATTCAAACAACAGAAACATCAAAACCAAAACCTTAGAAACAAATCTCAACCTTTAACAAGGAGATCACATCAAATTCAAACCACATCAAATCTCTAGGGTTTAAGCTTGGGAGAGAATTACCTGGGAAAGGCCACCCTTTTCCAGGAGGAAGTCGCGAAAGAGATCAAGAGCACCCCAATCCTTACCAGCGAACACCGCCACCGGATCATCGGCGGGTGATGCTGCCACCGCCTGCTCGAAGCTCAGCCGCACGGCGCCGAAATGGATTCGCCACGAAATCGTACAAAGGACCCACCATTCTCGTTCGATCTGAAAGCTTCTAGGGTTTTAGACGACGATGCCGGCCACCGAACAAGCTCTATATACCCCCGAGTTCCCGCCGCGAGGACGAGATTTCCCGCCAAAACGCGAGAAGAGTGGGATTTTTCCCGCCATTTTAGCAAGTTTTGCAACCACCTCCCTCGTAACTTCCATATTTAAAATGGCACGCTGCTATAACCCAATATTTATATATCATAGTAATTTCAACAATCTAGTTTAATATAAAGAACTATGTGTTAGTCCACTGGTAAGTCCTTGTGATTGAGAAGTCTCATATTATAATTCTTTTTTTTTTTTGTATGAGAATTATGTGTGATATTTTTATTTTTATTTTTATTTTTACTTTTTTGAAAAAGTGAATAAATCACTTCTATTTTAATAGTAACATAACAAAAGTCTTCAAAAAACGACCAGGAAACAAGAAGGAACTACAACAAACCACTAGATGTGATAAAAGTAACAAAAGTAAGTCAAAATACAAAATACAGCCAAGAGAAGAATGACATTCCCCTCAAGACCCCAAAGACACCACATGAACTTTAGCCCGTACCCAGGTCCTGAATATCCTCCAACGCAGGAACCTCAGCAGAGTTCGCATCACGAGGTCCTAAGAACTCCAAACTTCTGCGAATGGTCGTCATAGAGTCAGATAACTTCTCTTTACTACCTCATGTAATATAAGAGAACTAGGATAACAGAATATGGTCAATTATCAAAAGAGTTACATGAGCAGGCAAGGCAAGAGCATTAAAAATACGATCATTTCTAGCAAGCCACACATTCCACACAATTGTTTTTGTAACTAAGTCTCCCATAACCCTTAAGGACAGCCAAACCGATATCCTCCACGACTCCCAAAGCGAACTCATTGAGCTAGGTGGCTCTGGCAAGTGCAGAAGGTTGCAAAAATAAGCCCAAACAAGTTTAACAAAAGGGCACTGCAAGAAAAGATGATCAACCGATTCAATCTCAGAGTGACACATTACACACGTAGCAATGGGGAGCTTGTTGCACTGTCTTTTTGCGAGATTCTCAAGAGAAAGAATTTTATTTTTCCACACGAGCCAGTTGAAAAGATTTATCTTCCGTGGGCATGTGTTACGCTAGAAGAACTTCACCATCCGACAGTGCAACCCACCATCATTTAGGAAATTATAGAAGGACTTCACAGAGAAAACCTTTATTCCCCAAAAACATCCACTTTTTCAGATCACCTGGATCCCTCGTATGCTTTTGCAGGTGGTCCAAGTAGAGTCCTATATCTGGGTTTGTGTCAAATGGGGTCACCCCGAGTAGATGACAAAGTTTGCGAACCGTACCATTCTGCTGCCTATGCATCCTGAATTTATCGGCCCACAGATGCATGGAGTCAAACCATTGAGCCAACGATCTTTCTGGAAAAGGGTCTCCTTCCCATATTTAATGTCGTACAAAATGGCCAATCTAAATGCCGGTAAACAGCTATAGACCCCATTTCTAGAAGGACGAGATCCTATCTGACAGCCTAGGAAACAAATTCCAACAGGTTAAACCATAATTGAACTGGACGAGCTTCGCCCCGCACCAGTTGGGCTCCATAAGAAGTTTCCACCACCATTTTCCCAAGAGCACTTGATTAAAATTAAACAAGTCTAAAATACCCCCAACCCCCATGTTCATGAGATCGACAAAGGTTCTTCCAACAGACGAGCCGGCATCTGGGATAATTAATGTCAGGACCTGACCAAAGAAAATCCCTCTTGATCCGGTCGATTTCCTTAACAACCGAACTTAGTAATCTGAACATAGACAACCAATAAGTAGGGAGAATGGATAGAACCAAGTTAACCAGAGTTAGGAGACCTCCTAAAGAAAGGTATTGTACTTTCCAAGAGGAGAGTCGCCTTCTTACTTTTAAAATTAGGCTCTCCAATCTTGTCGTCGAGGTCTTTTGCCAGAAATCAAATCCTCGAATAAGTGACTGCAAGTATCCCAACTCCACAATTTAAAGATTTTAGTGGCATTCAAGTCCGGCAGAGCATCCATATTAGTGGAATAAAGGCAAGTTTTATCAAAATTAGTTTCAAGCCCCGACATCCCTTCAAACAAAAAGCAGTAATCAATTTCACAATCCGCAGATCTTCAAGGTGCCCTGTGGTTAGAACTAGTAAATCATCCGCATAGTGTAGGTTACACATCGTACCAAACTCGCCAAGGGGAACACCAACCAAAACCTTCGATCTCAGAGCATGAGATAACATCGAGCTTAAAACATCCATGACTAAGACGAACAGTAAAGATGATTGCGGGTCTCTTTGTCTTAACCCCACAACTATAGTGGATGTAGCCATTTGGAGACCCTATTTATCAGAATATTTGCCTTAGAGGTTGATAAAATATTTTAAATCTATCCCAACCACCTCTCGCTGAAAACCCCGCGCTTTCAAGAGATCGAAAAGAAATTCCAATCGACAAGATCAAAAGCCTTTGCAAAATCCACTTTTAGAATATGTCCCTACAATCTACGCTTATAAATGCTAAAAATCAACTCCTCAATTATGGCAATATTATCCAAGATGCATCTCCCCTTCAAAAATGCAAATTGATCAAGATTGATAAGATCATTCAAAACCTTGCTCAAACGGGTCGCCAACAATTTGGAGAAGATTGTTAAAGAGGAGTTAATTAAGCTGATGGGCCGGTAGTCTCCCGGTAACTCCGGCGTGTCAGTTTTAGGGATTATGGCAATGTAGGGCCCAATTAGTCCTCTCAAGGTTGGCTCTCTCGAAATAAAAATCTTCACAGAACCTCATAAGGTCCCACGTGATCGTGTTCCAGGATTACTTAAAAAAATGAATGGGAAAGCCATCCAGTATCAGCGCTTTGTCCCCTCCCAGTTCAAACACTACCCCCTTCACTTCTTCTAACGTGAATGGTTACTCAAGGTGAGAGAGGTTAACCTACCTTTTATTCTCAAAAAGCTTTTGAAAGCCCACCAAAAGATCTCAAGGTCTTTCTTAGACCAAATTACTGTTGAAAACACGTAGCGAAAATATTACCACTATTACGGATGTTAGTAACCGGAATGCCATTATGTTGGATGCTAGGAATAAAATTCTGATTTTTACGACCATTCCCCACCAAATGGAAGAATTTTGTGTTTTCATCCCCTTCCTTCTGCCAGAGAAGTCTAGACTGTTGCCTCCAATAAATCTCTTCTTCTTTGTGAATACCCTCAAGTTTCTCTAGAAGCGCCTATTCTTGTTGACCTTCCAATATCGATAAGCATCTTGACTCCTTAACAATTTCCAGCACTTCCACCTCATTCATCAAAGCCAACTTCTTAAGTTTGATAGATCCAAAATTAAATTTAGCCCAGTGTCTTAGATGTCCCCTCAGTTTTGCCAGCTTTTTGGTAAAAATAAAACCGTTGCAACCATCAGGTGTTAAACCTAACCACCACTGAGAGACTAATTCCCGAAACCCCTCTGAAGTAGCCCAAGCTAATTCAAAAGCAGAACGCTCTTAAGGTTGAGCATAAAGTACCAACTTCAAGCAGAATTGGCACATGATCAGATCCCAAATTTGGGAGACTTTTCTGGATTAACCTAGAAAAGAGACCTACCCATGCCCTATTAATAAGGAAATGGTCTAATTTAATCCAGATTGGGTCAGCTTGTCCATTAGTTCAGGTAAAATGTCTACCAACAGAGGGAGGTTCCAATAGACTCAGGTCAAAAAGGAAGGCATTAGCATTCCGAAATATCCTCGAGGTTAGGAGCACCAGAACATTTGTCATCCAAAGTAAAAATTGCATTAAAATCACCACACACAACCCAAGGAACATTAATCGTGCCACCACTAGCCCTTAGCTCCTCCCAGAAATCATGCTTCAGGTTCTGGTCATTTGGTCTGTACACCGAAGTGCAACGCCAAACCATATTGTCTCTCTTGGAGCAAAATTCAACCGTGAGACTAAAGATACCCACCCTTTCTAATTTATTGGAAAATAGCGCCCCGTTCCACACCAAAATAATACCGCCCGCCGAGCTATTAGGCGGTAAGAAGATGAACTGATCCAAACGGCTTCCTTCAATCTCACGCCACGTTGAGGAAGAGATCTCCTCAAGTTTAGATTCTTGCAAGCAACAAATTTAAGCAGACTGTAAATTAAAAAAATCCCTAACTAGGAATCTCTTTGCTGGTCTCCCTAGACCCCTAATGTTCCGGGAAATAATATTCATGAAAAACAATTAGAACCCTTGGCCCTACTTAGAGGCCTTTGCATGCCCCTCAACAAAGATAGCAAGAGATTGTTCAACCATATGAATATGATTAATGTATTCATTTACAGAATCAGTAAAAGTAATACCACATAAATCGCAATAGCTATCAATTTGCACATCAGTCCAATCGAGAAAATAAGAAGAGGTTTGGAGGAAGTACCTTCCAAGTGCTCTTCCTTTGATACTTTCTTTTTGGTTGACTTCGGTGGCTCAGTATCCTCATTGAACCTAGAAGGAGGCTTTCTCGGGTCTCTCACTTCTTCTAGTTCCTTTGGGTTGATCTGAGATAGAGGCATCCTTCTCCATTTGGTAAGTCCGGTAAAAGTTCAAGAGATTTTTTCAAATTCTCCATCGAGTCATCAGACTCAGAACTGTGATCTGGCGAATCGAGGTCCACCGCTTGTGTCTCACACCCTTCCACCTCCTTGGAGTCCATAGCCATAGAATTAACCCAGAGGATGGGTTAATATTCACTGGAACCAAGGCCCACAAGGCTACCAAAAATTGCTAAATAAACCCCGGAGGGGGTGTCATAGTTGGCATAGCAACATTTATGCCAGGAATCTTATCGGGTAAATCTGAAATGCTAACATGTGAAGACCCTAGAATTTAATCCTCCCCCTAACATAGAGCTCTCCTTGCCCAAAGATGACTCTAGAGCTGGCAAAAGCCCTATCACTAACTCTTGCCCATGGAGAAGATTTGACTCGATTCCTGGTTCAAGCCCAAGAGCATGAACACTTGCCTTAGAGCTATCGCCCTACTTCCAGCCCACAACATGGCCCATCTCACATATCAGAATATGATCCCCTAGACAACATATCATTGTACTAGACCCAAAGTCATGGCCCAAATTCAAATTAAGCCTAACTTTTAATTCAATCAAGTTATCGATGACTAATAGATTCTGCATCTCACGTGACCCCAAGTCAATGAACGTGTGCATGGTCTTCACATCGCCCTACATGGAAACCTTGGTCATAGACAGCGACTTCGGCTTTGCAACCTCATAAGCAACATCCTCGGACGATCCCAGCCCTCCATCTGCCTTGTCTCGAAACCTTCTGCTCGTTCAGTGCCCAAACCTTCCATTGTTCGACACGTCGGTGCCTAGAGCCCAGAGACCTGGTGGCATCAGGTTTTTTTCAGTGCGTACATGCCGGGAGACCGTGCCCGCTCCCGACCAATAGTTTGATATCGGTAATCATAATGACTACCGGTCCGTCACACATCGGTCCAAGGACGAGCGAGGGTCTCCTCGTTGCCGTCGTGGAAGTGAGGCTCCACCAGCGGTAGTTGATCATGGGAGCAAGGATCAACCGTCGATCCCTTATTTCCATCACCAGTACCCATGTTGACGGTCATCAACGGCCGATCCCGCTCTGCGTCTTGCTCAGGGTGTACACTCTTGTTACTAGGATGGGAGTCTCGCTCCACCATCATTTTATTATGAGATCCGTCCGAAGGATTTGATAGATTATTCTTGTCTTTCTCCTCTAGAAAGATCTCGTGAGTAAAACGGCCTGATGCCGGAGGAGCAACCACAGCCTCCTTCCCCTCCACTAGCAAGACATACCTCCCATACCCGCGATTGAAAAATTGGAAATGCACCGCGATCTTCCGTGATGAGAACATTATATTTCCGCATTCCCAAACTGAAATCTATTTCGAGCGAAAGAGAGACCCCAACCCTTTGTCGCACCAAAGCAGAGAGGAACCGTTTATGTGGGACGAACGCCTGCGAGAGAGCCACCAGCTCCCCGTCGCTCGCAGGACTTCAGCAATAATGCTCCAGCACCACCCATGAAGCGGTAGATTCCATATGAGGAGCCATTGACTTTCACTGGATGCTCTCATGTCTGCCCCCAGTTCCGCTGAGTAGGAAGCTAGTTTCATTGTACAAGGACCATCCTTAGTCGCCATTTTGAACATTCCCAACTTACAAACCTCCTTGACCTCCTCCCTGTTTTTTAATGGCACCAAAAACATGCAATCATTCAATGGAGTGAGAGGTTCGCAAGGGCGTGGTTGATGATCGATGGTGCAACCTCCAATATAGTTGACTCATTAACGTAACCATCTACAAGAGAGAGAACAACCACCTACACTAAATCTTCTTGGATATCTTATACTTCCGGTATAAGCACAAGAGAGATAGCTATCTGACCAGCTCGCTGCCTTGTCGCCGCAACAGTAAGGACTTCTAAGCTTCAACACCCTTTTAACCTAAATGACCCAAAGGCTCGTTCATCATCCTTTTTGATATGATATGCAAACGTTTGCGGTGAGGGCTGCAATGCGATTCCACCGGGCACTTAGCAACCATATGCCCAACACACTAGCATTGTAGCCACACCACCTAATGTCTGCAATCTGCCTAGGGATGGCTATAATACCCAAACCCGACCCTACCCGACCCGACCCGACCCGAGTTTGACGGGTAAAACCCGATTTGAACGGGTTTCGGGTTGGGTTCGGGTAAAACCCGACTTGTATGAAACGAGTGCGTGTGCGGGTATGGGAATTCTAATACCCGATCCGTACCCGTACCTGTACCCTACCCGAAATGAAAATTACTTAAATATTTATATAATATATATATATATACTAATATGTTCTACAACTTAACAATTTAGGGTTTTTTTATTTTTCCTCTTTGTTTAGTCTTGTAATTTTATAATTATTTTATTTTATTTTATTTTATAAAAATATTATAATTACTTTTAAGTTATTTTTCTATAAAAAAATATATTTTTTATTAATTTGTTAATATGGAGGCGGGGGCGGGTATACCCGCGGGTACCCGATTACCCAACGGGTGCGGGTGTGGGTTGGGGTTTTTAAAATCCGTCGGGTTCGGGTTCGGGTTCGGGTATACTAGCGGGGTAGCGGGTACAGGTACGGATATGGTAAAACCCGACCCGACCCGACCCGTTGCCATCCCTAAATCTGCCATCGAATGCGAGGTTTCGAAACAGCATCCGCACGTCGGACTTTTTGGAGAGCGCGGGTGTTTAACACCTGATAGGTTGGGCCCACCACTTCTAAGATAAAAGATTACACTCTTCGAGTTCTTCTTTGTCATCGCTCGATTTGCCGGAAGATGATCACCTGAGGAAGACGAAGACACCGCTTAGGCATATGACATGGCTAGACTTTTGGGGATGCCGCTCGAAGTTTCTTTCTTAGACGCTTAGGGAACAAACACCCGATCTTCACCCGCCTTACCACTATCCCTATCACCTTCTCCGTTACCGAAATATCTCCAAAGGTCATGCAGGAGGCTCATTTCTCCGTGAGGTATTTCAAATTAATAATAATAAGGATATTATATTAAAAAAATAACAGTATAATTAAATAAATAATTGTGGGGTATAATTTTAACTTATTTGTTTAAAACATTTAGAGCAATTAAAAAAAACACTCAAACAGTCTCTTATTTGTCTATTTACGATAATAAATATATAATGTGATTTGATTTCTAAAAAAACAGGAAAATATTGTGATTCTTTAAGAAATTGAGTTCATAATAAAAAAATAAAAATAAAAAATGGAAATGCCTAGCTTTGTAAATATAATAAAATTTCAGGGTTAAATTTAAAACAATTCATAACTTTAGAATTTAGAAATAGTTTGATTTTTTTTTTAATATTTCAACAAAATAAATTTTTTATGTATAATTTAGATTTATTATAAATTATCTTATAAAAAATATTTCAAAATTAAATAAAAAAAATTTAAAAAATGGAATAAAGGCATTTTTACTAATTTATAATAGCAGAAATAATATAATTTATAGTAATTGCTTATTTGCAAAAATACACATAATAATAATAATAATTCCCGCCATACAATAATAATAGAGTAATGCTATTCATCTCGGGAGGGAGAGTTTCCCGATTTTATCACCTGAACGAGATGGATGCTCCATATCATCTTATTTTCTCTCTCCTAATCACTTAATGTAAAAATCACTAGTCAAAGCCTTACCCCATCTTCATCTCCTTGCTTCTTTCCCTTAGCTTATGCTGAAGAACCTCATTGCTCTATCTTCATCTTCATCTTCCAAGCACCACCCTCTCAAGGAGACGATGACATCACATGTCATAGATCCACCCAATTCCTCCGCAACCGTCATCTGTATGCTCTCTCTTTCTCTACAATCTCAAAACAATAGTCCACGGCCCACCATCCGTTTGTTCTCTCTCTCTCTCTCTCTCTCTCTCTCTCTCTCAAGACGACGACTCTGAGTTCCAAGTCCTCCATCCAAGTACATACTGTTAGTTCCTCCGGTGTGGTTTGTGGGTATTAAGTAACACTTAAGCACTCATATAAGTCTCACACAAAACCAATAAAGAAAAAACACACAAACAAACACGAGGAGACACACAGCGTTGGTAACTTGGGTTCAGGCTCCACTCGCCCTACGTCTGGGGCCAGGCTGGGAGATAAACAATCCACTAAAAAGAGGTAAAAAAATAGATGAGTACAAACACTCGTCACTCACACTCTCAACAATAAAGATCACTACTCCTCTCAGATTGTTTGGTGCTCACACACTCTCCTCAAAGAGTCACCCTTACAATCTATGAGCAAGGTAGACTTATATAGACGCCTCAACGTCCCAAATATAGCACATACCTCTTTTTAGAATCTCCTGACTACTAATTTAAAAACCTGCTAGAAATTAGTCATTGCAACTCCCTGTTGTAACATGAATTGCAACATGACTCGATCGCGACTTGACTAAGTTACGTTACGTTGCAGGACGACCTCAAGACCCATCAACCTCCCGGTCATGCTTAGTCCGAGTCGATCGCGACCAAATCTCCCGATCCCGACTGCAGCAACTAGCCTACCTCCTCGGGTTCCTCACCACGCAGTCCCCTCGCATGAGGCGCACGTCCCTTGTCGTCTTCCAGTGAAACTTGCCAAACTTAGTCTTCAATCTTCCAAGTTTGGTCTTCAAAGATTCTCCAAACTTGATCTTCAATTCACCCAAGTTTGGTCCTCAAATCTTGCCTTTTAATAGATCTTCGATCAATCAATTTAATCATCGAGGATTCTTCGAAATCATATCTTCGATTGGTCTTCGTTCACACCATGAATAGATCTTTCTTTAATTAAGCTCCACCATATTTAGTCTTCGATCAAATCATCTAAATATGGTCTTGATATGATCTTGTCTTCAAAATGTAATGCATTGCCAAAAAATAACTCCACCAAGATCTTTAAGATAGCTCACCATGATCTTGAGATATTTGGCTCCATGTTGAGACTTACTAAAAAATAGCTCCATCAAGATCTTCGAGATGTTTGCCTTTCACTCCAAGTCTCCTTGCCATGTCACCATGCTTGCACATCATCAATTATGCTTTGTCACCTTGGTTGCCACGTCACTTGGTCTAGGTGTCAAATCATGCCAATAAATAGTGCGGTTGCACTAACACATACTTTCAAGAGCCGCAAACGATCTATCTCTTCTCCACCGCTTCGAGGATTGCTTGAAGTCGCCGTTCTCATATCACAAACGAGATTTGTATTATTGTGTTGTTTAGATCTCAGATTATGGTTTTTGGTGATGGTTTTTCAGATCTCAAAGATTTGAAGTATTTTGTTGTTGAGCTTTCATGATGGTTTTAGACTCAATGCCAGTTAGGGTTAGATGTGATTTAATTCTTTAATGGAGGTAAGAGATGGGCTTAGTTCTCATCAAGACAATGGTTTTGTTTTTAAGGATTAGTGATGTAATTTTTTTATTTTTTATTTTTTTACATTGAGTGAGTAGGAGAAAGATAAAAAGCTGACGTGGAGCATCCACGTCGTTCGGGAGATGAAGTTGGGAAATTTTCTAGGGACAAATAGCCAAGGTTGTCGGGACCGGTCCGAGAACGATGACCGTGCTAAGCCCAGGGTCAGGTCGATGGGTTCGACCAGGGTCGAACCCAGGGGTTGAACCCAAAGGGTCAATAATTAAATATAAAAAAATATTATAATAATTAATAATAAGCAAATATAATATTAAACCCATAATTATATTATAAAAAAACTTACTCAAATTTGATATTTAAATTGATAAATGACCTTTATATACTGATGAGAGTTTTCTAATTATGTCATTTATTTTTTTACATTTTTAAATATTTACAAATTTAATATATTAATATATAATTATCAAACTTCTCTCGATGTTATTTATTTATTTATTTGTTTATTGGTTGATTTTGTTAAAAATAAATAAAAAAATTTAATTCACTAATTCTTATATCTCAATTGAGTTTTTTTATTTTTGTTTTTAAATTTTCTTATATTTTTTTTATTTAATTAGAATACTTTTAATTTTATATTTTTTTATAATAAAAATTACACTCATTTATTGTTTTATTTTTCTTAATAAATTAAATTTTTTTAGAAAGTATTTACATAACACATTAATATATTTTATTTTTTTAAATGTTAATTTTTTTGTTGGTATGTTTATGATATATATATATTGTAATTCTATTTATTGATTATAAATTATAAATTAATATTAATAAATATACACGATTTTGTGATTTTTTTAATGAGAAAATAATAATAAATTATTAAATAATGTAAAAATTAAACATTGTGACCCGATTGATCCCTAGCGGGTCACAGGTTAACACTGAGGGTTTTTTAATACCCGGGTCGATGGGAGTATCTGCGTGCCATACGTGGCGCTCGGTTTTCCGGTTGAATAGGCAGTAGGTCCCTGAGTCGACAACCTTGCAAATAGCATTACTCATAACAATAACGTGTTATGGAGAAACAACTTAAAGCTTAAACGAGCCAAAAATACACTAGCCATCATGGATGAAGATCCCAAAGGTCCTCATCGTACTTGTGGCACAATCATGATCGTACAACGAGTATATATAAGTCTCGATACCCACACAGGGCGTGGTGTCCCGCTGGTGGAGAGTATCGTGCGTAACAAAATTCCAAAATTCCACATGTCCATCTTCGCGTTTAGAGATGTCAACGTGCTGGAAATTCACTGTGGTGTATTCCTGACCTCGACCCCAACTTGTCAAACTCATCCCCGACCCCATCTCCGAACCTGGGAATAAAAAAAAAATTTCCTCATTTCCATTCTTTGGGGGATTACCTAGATTTGAGATTCCCATCCTCGATTTTTTTATATATTTATTCTCTTTTATTGCATAAATACAACAAATATATTATATTGTAATAATATATATATTTTATTTAATATGAAATAAAATTTTAATATTATATATGTATATATATATATATTTTTGGGGAGGGGGGAGGGGCGGGATAGGAATTTACATCCCCACTTCGGTTCCGTTTTCGTTCCTTGAATTTTAACCATGACCTCAATTAGAGCGGAAAATCAAGTTCTCCATCAAGTTCGGGATAAATTGATTAGTGTTGATGTCTTGTCCATGGTACAATGAGGCTATCGGCCACACGGTCTCAGCCACCATGGCCCTCGTGTTGTGGGTCCCAGCCTTAGGCAACGACACGTGGAATACATCCATCATCCCATCAAAGAGGTTCTTGTAGTAGTATTTGCGATCGTGATGACCGTTCGATCCTGATTCGAATAGAGTGTAGGATAGTGGAATCTTCCCCTGGGAATCCATAAGGATGAAATATGGGAAGATATTGACCATCAACGGTGAGGATTGTGTGTTGAGGAACTTTAAGATTCAGTATTTTTGGATGGATCTTGAGAAAGTGGCGAAAATCAAGAAAAACGGATTGTGTCATTAGCCTGGATGTGGACACGCTTATGGTAACTTTAATGCCTTGGAGACCAGATTGGTTGAGAGCTATGAAAATGTTGGTGATGCGTTGCGGATAAATATCTTGAGTAAGGTATTGTATTATAGCTAATTTTTACTTTAAACAGTAAACTTCAATTTGTATCATTTTTTATTATTCAACTTCAATTTAATTTCATCGGAAGGGTACCAAAAGTTTCTATGACGAATTTGATGCCGTAGCTGGTGGAATAGCCTCGTCAACAGTAATTTGATGCATCATCTACCGAAATGTACATGTCACAACATCAACAATGTTCATGTGCCCACCTGTTATATATTAATGGACATTGTTGATTTGCATAATGGGTGGTCACATGAACATCATCAATAATGTGGTATGCATTTGTTTGCAGATGATTGACGAATTATTGTTAACAAAGCAATTCTAACAACTATGTCATTAAATTTTTCTAAGAACCCTCTTAATATGTTTTTAGAGAAATTAAATTGAGGTTAAGTAATTAAAATAATACAAATTGGAGCTTTAACATCAAAGTAAAAAATTTACTATAGTAGAGTACCCGTTCAAATTATTTACCCAGTGTTGACTAACAGGGATAAGTGGATAACTGAAGTGAACAAAGCGGTGGTGAGGGATGACGTGGCGGGAGAGCCATCGGTTGGCCTCCGAGAGGCTGATGCAGTGATGGGAATCTCGAGGTTGGGGATCCCGAGGTCGAGATGGACGGTGGTGTTTTGAAGAGAATGGGGAATTTCGGATCTGGACCGTAAATCCTCATCCGTTTGATCTTGTACTGTTGGTATAGATTAACGGTGGATGTTGGTGGAGGGAGGTTGGTGATGGAGGTGTCATGACACACGCCAATGTTGGTTGCACCAGCACAATGGCATTAATGTAATTTTTGTTTTAATTTATTAAAAATAAATAATTGAGGTTTTTTCTTTAACCTATTAATTGGAGTCCAAAAATGAGAAGCTTGATTTGAAATATATTTATATATGTTGCTAAAAATGACGATATTGTAGGTATGTTTTTAAGTAGAGTTTTGATGATTGAAGAGCAATGCAAGCAAGCAGCATTCATGCGAGTGAAATGATGATTGTTTACTACACTCAATTTATATGTGAGATTGGTGTGAGTTCTTTTTAAAGTTTTCAGTTTATATGATTTTTTTTTTTAAATATGATAAGCGAGTGTCAAGATTGTACAAGTTTTAAAATTCAATCTCGAATTTTTCTTGAAATAAACACACTACATGGGAGACATGTTATTTATAAATTAAGAGGTCGGTGATAACATATAATATTCAGTATTAAAGTAAAAAAAAATTAAAAAATTAATACATAGCACATTAAATATAATCGCGAGCAGTATTATGTGTAAAGTGTTTATTCATCATTAATTTAACGTGGAAAGAAACTTATAAATGAATTTCTATCATAGAGAGCTTTCAAAATTGTCATAAATAATCGACGAACAAAGTACTATTGTATCACGAAAGTCATTCTCTTCGTTTTTTTAAACTATAATTATAGAGATTAGTTTGACAAGCCTTTGGATTCATAAACTAAGTATTTCTCATCAAATTACTTTAGGATCAATAACATACTTACATCTTAATTACATGAATAAATTTTAATACAAAATCACAATAATATTAAACAATCTTAAATTTTGTCAATTCAAACAAAAATGTTTCATTTTATCATAATTTGTTTTTACAGGGAATTACCTACAAATTCCTCCAAAATTTACAGTTTCCTTAAAAGTCCATTGAAGTTTGTTGTTTCCTCAAAGGTCCCTCATTTTCAAAGTAACTCCCATCATATCCTGATGTCATTACTGTGTAGTTAAGTGGCCATGGAAATGACCTATTTACCCCCTCTTCATCTTCATCCTCCGTCTCTCCTCCTCCTCCCCACATCTTTATATGAAAATGACCACTGCTTGTGCATCTTCTCATCTGCCAACAGCTGTGTCCAAGATTCCGGCCTAAGTAACGGCGAGGTCCCAGATGCTCTAATCGGCGCCGAAAGAAGCGAAAGTGAGGAAAAGATTTCGTTTGTGGAGGCGTTGCTGATAAGGTCGATGATGGAGAACGAGGGAATCAAGATGATGTGATTGTTATGGTCATTGGGGATCGAGTTTCTGGTGACATGGTTGTGGTTTTGGGAGAAGATGAGGGGTCGCCGAAGTGGGATTGCGGTTTGGAGATAGGACGTGCTGGAGACGAGAAGATGGAGATTGGTGGTGGAGATGAGAAAGAGGATGATGTACCCAAATTGATTGAAGATCTCATCTAGTCATTGGAACTTTGTAACATATGTGTGTATTATAATTATTACTTGAAATTTCAATAATTTCCATTAAATTTGATTTAATGGAATCAAGTTTTAGTATTTTGTATGTTTAAATGTGCATCAATGGTTGTTAAAGAGACACAGATGCATCAGTAAATTATGATGATTTACTGATTTTCTAAAAAAAATCTTCATCCTCCATCTCTCCTTTTCTCATATTGTTATTGTGTGTTTTTAGTGTGTATTTTTTAGGGTTTCCTATGTAGAATCCGACTTTCATTGGTGTGTTAGAACGATAATGAGTTTCAAGCTTTTCTATGTAATATACGTCTCTTCCATTGTAAAATATCATATTTCTATGTAATATACGTTTCTTCCTATGTAAAATATCATTTTTCAGTGTATTATCTGCATATTATTTAGAGTTTATATATCTCGCCCACAACAACCTCCCGTGTGGTGAGGACGGTGAATTGTAGCATCCGTTCTTCGCCTTTGAAACGAGCCACTGCACAAAATGTCTCTATGATGACTAACACCTGCGTAAACGTTGGAGAAACCCATAAGTTTAAAAAAAAAACCCCAAGGAGGAAATAAGTGAAATTCAATGGTTGCTTACTTGGACGACAGAAAGAAGGAGAACAATGACAATGGCAAAAAGAACAACGAAAAAAAAAATAAGAACAAGTGAAAAAAAGAATGAAGATGAAGATAAAGTACACCAAAAGAGGATAAAGATGAAGGCTTCTGCCAGTTCAAGAGAAAAGGTTTGATGTGATTGGTAGGGAGGCAAAAAAAGAAGAGCAATCTGTCATTTTAGAAAAACCACTAACTGGGTGTCACCAGTGAGGACTAAAAATAAACATGTGCAAAAAAAAAAAGGACTATATGGGAAGTGCATATGTCAGAGGGACTCGAGAGAGAGAAATTTTTGCAAGGATTTTCAAATAATTTTCCCTATTTTTTATTTTTATATTCATTTTTTTGTTGAAGTTTAGAGACTAACGGTGAATTAAAACCATGACAATTCCAGTTAAAAGATATTGCAAAATTATGAATTCATTTTTAATAAATTATTATTATTATTTATTGTTATCATTCTTTTGCCAATCATTTAGCTGAAATGATTTCTCTTTATCTTTTCCTGATTTTGTTCCAGGAAAAAAAAGCAAAACATTCTTTTAATTTTAGTAAAGCAAGCTTTAGTGAGTAATTAACATGAAATTTGGAATAAAGGGCTGTGGGCTCTTTTCCAAAGTACAAATAAAGATGTTTGATTTGAGGTTTTCACCGGAATCCCCGGATCAAATAAATCTTTGTTGCATGATTTGAGTTCAAAATCAAGATAATGTGATTTGATGTGACCCTATTTTTTCACTTTTTGGGAGTAAACAAACATTAATTGTTATTTTTGGTTGATCCAAGATCATTGGCAATATTAATTGATAAATATATGTTATTCAATAACCCAAGCACAACAAGTTTCTTTTAATTTGACCATGATTTGGAGGGAGCAATCAAATTTTTATGATTTTTTCTTTTTATAATCCCAGGGTAGAAAAATAATTTTTCAATAAATTATGAGTTTTTTCCTGTCTCTTTAATCTTAAAAATTCACAACCAATCACAGTGGTAATCATACTTATTTATATATTAATTTTTTGGGTGTTTATAGACATGTAAGGAAAAGAAAACTAAAAATTAAAAAAGGTTAATTATGCAATACTGTTAAAAGAAGCCTTGTCGTTTTAAAATCTTAAAGAGATGATCTAAGCCTAAAAGATTTATGTGATATTTTAGAGCTGATCTAAGCCTTTAAAAGATGTCTGCTTCAACTTATAATGATATGTGTATCTACTCTTTTGTTTGTAATCTCTATGTTTTTTAATCATGTTATTATATAATTTTTCTGTTTAAAAAAATAATAATTCACCCAAGCTAATATTGTGAGAGGAAATAGATCACTTAACCTTACCCTTGAAAAATTTTAAAAATACCATCCTTCTAATGTCCATGAGGTATAGGCATTTATTTATTTTTATGATTTTTTTACAAAAAAATATAAATAATGAATAAGGTTAAAATATCAAAATGGTTCATCTAATTTGCGTGTTTTTCGTCTTTTTAATCTCTTTAATATAAAATTCGTCTTTTTTTGTCTTCGTATTTGAACATTTTTGTCTTTTTGGTCCATCCAATTGACGGATTTGTCATTTTAGTTATTTCAGCTAATGAACTAGGGGACAAAAAAAATGAAAATGTGTAAATATGAGGACCAAAAGAGCGAATTTTACAGCTAAAAGATGAAAATGTGTAAATATGAGGATCGAAAGGATAGATTTTATATTAAAGAGACTAAAAGGACGAAAAACGCAGGCCTAATAAAAGAACAATTTTGATATTTAAACCTAATAAATAATATTCATCATTTCTCAGGAAAAAAATAATAATCATCATTAAATAATCCAAGTACTACTTTTTTTTTTATTATTTAATTATTTTTTTTTTTAAAAAAAAAGTGGCATCAGATGTGAACAGCACCTCAGTGAGACAGGACAAGTCCTACTTTCCCACAATAAAGCCTTTATTCAAAGCCATGCCAACACACAAATCCACTTCACATCAAACACAAATCATATATTTATCCACATTAATATAAATAAACACAGTTCATAGAACCTCAATAGAACCTCCTCCTCCTCCTCCTCCATCTCCTCCTCCTTCCAAGAACCTCAATATGACCACCAAATAATACAAAAAATACTTGTTTACATTATAATATTAATCTTCAAATCAACTTCTCTTTGTTTCTTGGAATGTGCACCATTGTAATTCAATGCTTGTTCCCACCTCACTTGGTCTGCCATTGATCTCTAGCACTTGAAGCAGCAGCATTCATGGAGACTGGTTCATCAAGAAAAGCAGCTGGCAAGTCTTCTTCTAGTGTGTTTTTCAGGATTTCCCAGCTTTGCAAGCTGAGATCAGTGGGAGTGTTTTCATCCACTGAAAGCAGGAAACCAACACACACTGAACCATTGGAGGAGACTTTGGAAGAGTTTGTGCTTTCTAAGCTTTTTTCCAGTATTTCTGCTTTGAAGTGTGGTTATGTTGAACTTCAGCAAGCTCACATCCCTTATGAGCCTGGAAAAATCAAAGCTGCTGATGAAGTTCTTGTGTCTCAGTTGGAGTCTTTGTCTGAGCTTGAGCATTTTTATGTTGAGAAGCAAAAGGGTGAGTTTTTGGAGTTTGAAAAACATCAGGTTGTTTTACAGGAGTTGCAGGCTCACATCCAAGCTAAAGATGCAGAAATACTTGGATTGAAGTGGGAGATTGAGGAGTTGGATTGCAGAAATGCAGAAATGATGAAGTTGGTTGAGAATGGTACTTGTTGTGTTTATAAAGAGTTAACACCAAATGTTTTCTCTGATGTCTTTGGATTGACATATAAATCTGTTCATCGTTTTGCAAAGCTTGTTATTAGTTTGATGAAAGTTTCTGGTTGGGATCTTTCACTTGCAGCAAATTCCATTGTTGGTTCTGTTGTTTTTTCGGAAAAATCGCATAAGAAGTATGCATTTGAAGCCTACATTTTCCGGAAAATGTTAAGTTGTGAGGAGGAGGTTGAATGGTTGGAATTAGACCATTTGAATCAAATTATGAGTTTCGGAGATGCATTTGATGCTTTGATGCATGATCCTGATTCTAGTTATGCGAAATTTTGTAGATTGAAGTATCTACAACTTGTACAACCAAAGATGGAGTTTGCATTCTTCTCTAATTTGCATCAAAGAATGTTTGTATCAAACGGTGGGCACCCGAAGACGGCATTCTATCGAGGATTTGCGAGAATGGCAAGATTGGTTTGGTGTTTGAGAATCATGGCATGTTCATTTATTCCGAATGCTGAGATGTTTTATGTGAATAACAGGGGATGAGTATTCAGAGAATTACATGGAGAGCATTGTGAATTTGAAGATCAACTATCTCGAAGAGAGGCTTAAGGTTGGTTTTACAGTAATGCCAGGGTTCAAGATCGGCGATAATGTTGTAAGGTGCAAGGTTTATCTTTGCGGTATGAAATTCTCCGATGATGCGCAATAGCTTTTACATTTCAGTAAGTCCTTACTATTCGGGGAATGCATACGACCATGTACAAGGTATGAAAGGCATTTTGTTTCACTTTCAATGAAAAAAAAATACTCTTTTGCTACGATACTCAGTGTGTTCTATTCGATATTTGAAAACAATGAACGAGATAATGCCGTGAATTATTATGTATATATAAGTAGTTCTTGGCTTGTGATTTCCATATCACAAGGGTAATTAAGCAGACAAGCCAAACCAGAACTATGAGTGCAAATAAGACTTATTGAATTAGTTCCATAGTGCTGAAGAACAACAGCTTAAGATTACAAGAGATACTCTGTTTTAACGTCTTTCAAGTACAATCTGAATCTTTTTTACTGCAATGTTAATCCTGAGTTCTTTTTTTCTGCTGATTTATGACCCAGAAAGTTTAGAATACACAAGGCAAACTTTTTCTAATATCACTCCGGGGAGCAAACATATACATGTAGATTTCACATATGATATCCTAGAGATTACTTCGCATTTTTATCAATCGATATATCTCTTGATATTGAGATTACGAATACATTGATTAGAGCTAACAGTATATCTCCTTGTAAGTTATAAGACATACACCATTCCAACTTCCAGTAGTGAAGCTGGAGGCACTCTGAGGGCCACCTCTGAACCCCTGCAGTTCCTTCTAAGGAAGTTGTAGGCCACATTGATGGCCAACTTCTTTATCAAAGACGATCCCGATTTTACCCGGACATGCGAGTGGCCGAGTATGAATGCAGTCCCGGCCTCTTGGGCCTCCTTTAGCTCCTGAAGCTCTTCTCTGACAGCCATTTCAACAATCTCCAGGCCATTGTTATCTGTCATGTTTGCAGATTGGATGCTTTGCATGTTTTCCCGTCCTTCATATGTTATGAACTCAGCCAAATTAGTCAGAAGCTCAGTCTCGAAGCAGTCGATGTCCTGGTGGACATCACGGTAGCCGTATCGCACGATGCAGCGGTAAGATCGATGATCAGGCGGCCCAACACGGCCAACTAGGTACCTCTCTGTTGGAGAAACAAAAGGAACAGGCACATACTTGATGCAAACAAAGACTAGGATCTTGTGGAATGCTGGGAGATTGGTGACAAAGCGAGAAAAGTTAGCAGGCACACAAGAGATTACGTCTGAGTAAACAAGACCAATACCAGGGACACGCGCAATGCCTAGAGTGTCTCCAAGAGCGAGGAGCCAGTCTATGGAAACCTTGTTGTGGAGATCATGCTCGTACTTCTTCATTGTTGTGTAGTGCCAAACAAACATGATGATCATGAGGAAGAATGCTAGAAGGATTGGGAGCCAAGCTCCTTCGAGGAACTTGACTAGTGATGCAGAGAAGTAGAGGAGTTCGATGGAGCCAAAGGCGAGGACAAAGGCGAGTGCAAGCAGAGGTGGTTTGTGCCAACATAGGATCATAACCAAGGATGTGAGGCAAGTGGTGACCATCATCACTGTAATTACTGCTAAGCCTGCATTTGCATTGACATTTGTTAAATATGGCAAAGAAAAATACAAGAGTTCATGATTTGGGAATAAAAGGGTGTACCTGAAGCATTGCCAATTTGTTTTGTATCTCTGAATCCCAACGCAACGGCGACACAGAGGAACATGAGCATCCAATTGATCTCAGGGATATAGATTTGGCCATGAATTTTCTTGGAGGTGTGTAGAACTTTGACTCTCGGAAAACAACCAAGCGAATAGCTCTGGTTTATGATCGAGAATGTCCCGCTGATGATCGCTTGGCTTCCGGCAATGGAAGCTAATATAGCTAACAGAAGAACAGGCCACCTTGCATCATCTAGAATCAAATGGAATCAGCCACTGAACTCAATTCAATTCGATGCAATTCGAGTAAATGAGAAATGCGGTACCTGGAACTGAGGCATAAAAGCCAATCATGTAACTTGTTTTGATTTCATGGTGTTTCGATAAGTATGCAGCTTGTCCCATGTATGCCAGTATCAGTGCTGGATAAACCAGTGCAGTGAAAGCAATCTGAAGAAGAAGAAGATGTAAATGAGAATCAACGAAAGAAATGCATGCAAAACAGTGAAAAATTATATCACCTGAATTGCACTGTATGAGAAGTGACCGAGATCAGCAAACATCGCCTCGGAACCGGTAATGCATAAAAGAATTCCACCAAGAGATTCCCATCCGCCTCGCTTTGTTTTCCTCAAGAACTTGAACATGTAATATGGTGATAATGCTCGGTAAATTTGTGGATTCCAGCGAAATATGTTATATACGCCGATAACACTAATGCAAAGAAGCCAGGCAAGAATAATCGGTGCGAATAGAAATCCAATTCGATGTGTTCCGTAGTGTTGCAGCATGAACAAACATATTATTATGACACAAGTAATCGGCACCACAGCATCTGCACAGATAAATATATAAGAGTATGTATATTCCAATTCCACTGATCAATCTTCGATTTGAAAGTGTAAAACTCACATTGATGGTGAACATTGGACAAGGATAACTCCAATCCTTGAACTGCAGAAAAAACTATCAGAAAAAAAAATGCAATTCCAATCAGTTCATCAAGAACAGTTGAGAACAAAGATCAGAAGAACAAGAACAGGAAAACACCTGAAATGGCAGGAATAAGCAAACCATCTCCAATCACCATACAAGTTCCAAGCATGACCACAAACAACAGAGCAACATGAAACTTCTTGTGATTCTCAATCCAAATCTTAATTCTTGAACTGTTGTTGTTGTTCTTCAATATTTCTGCAGAACATTCTGATCTGTATGTTGAGAGCTCTTCATCTGCAGCCTGTTTGTTTGGCAGAAGACTCACATTTGCATGTCTGCAAATCAATGAATACAGACCAAAAGTACCACCTGGAGAATAAAGCTCAAAAGATTCAAAAACTATATATATATATATATATATATCTAAATTTATATTTTATCTTTGGATCTGAGAAAGAGAAGCAATTAAATGCTGACCTTCACCATTGTCATCAGCTCTAAGAACTATAAAAACATACTTGAGCAAAGGAATGAGAGTGAGAGTCCAAAACACAAAAGAAAGAACACCAAAGACCTCAACATTTGAGTATGAATGAGAGATATCTTCTGCAAATGTGCTCTTGAAGACATACAAAGGGGAGATGCTCAAGTCCCCATAAACAACACCCAAGCTTTGATATGCTAAAATCAAAGTACTCCTCCATGAATTCTTCTGAAAATTAAATGAATAAATAAAAAAGACATAAATGAACTTGTAAAAGATTGAAATTAAGCAACTAATACATGAAAAATCAAAGCAACCTTTGATGAAGAACTCAAGAAGAAGTTCCCATTCTCAGTGTCCATGACAATTGAACAAGAGAACATGCAAGGAATGATACTTCAAGCAATGACCATAAGCTCAAGATCACACTTGAGAGTGATTGAAAACAAACACAACACTTGGATGCATCTTCTTGTTTGTCCTTTGCATGGTGAGTCAAACAAGTTGGGTTGCTTGTTTGCAAATGTGGACAAATGAATGGTCTTGAAGTGAGGGCTAGTTAGGTTTGTTATGAGAATTCTGAATACATGACTCTCTCATTCAATGATCTCTAAAGTTTTGCATGTTTTTTATTATTATTATTACAATTTTTTTTATTAATTTTTATTAATCTTTGTTGTTTAATGTGTGGACAGTTTTTTTCTTGAAGTTGGTGATGATGGGAAAATGATGTTATGTTATAAATGAGTATGATTATTAGACTAGTTCAATATTTTCATATCTAAATTAAACTAATTGATTTTTTTTTTAATCTTACTATAATAAATATTGTATTTATTTGAAAAATAAAATAATTAAATTTTACTATTCAAATTTGTGACTTGTTTATATTTCTTTAAAAAAAAAAGAGTTACATAATTTAAGACTATTGGTTTATTTAAAAGGTTAAAATAAATGAATTTAAACCTAGTCTTTATTATGTAGAATATTATTTAATAAAATTTTTGATAAATAATTATATATATACCATCTTATTTTATAGCCGGACACATTGGTTTCATGCCAGTTGGAGGCATACCATGGACTACCCATTGTTATAAAAATAAATAAATTAATAATAATAATAATACCAAGATTGACATGATACATATAATATTTTAATAATTATACCTGTACATCAATATTACTTTTTAAAATTAAAATTTATATTTATAATAAAATAAAAACTAAAAATAAAATGTGTGGCTATAAATGAAAATAAGTGGATCTACCTAAAACTATTATTACAACAATCATATTTCTTAATTTTATATCGTAATTATTTTGTGCCGCACACAAAGAGAACGGAATTGCATTCACTTATAATTAGTCAATGTTTATATTTTGTACGTGCATGTATTAGTGAAAAACACGTCAGCATTTATTGTAAAGTTTGCCCGGATAAAAAACAAAGTATATATGTTTCTTACTTTCACGGTAGGTAAGCAAGGATGAGTTTGAAATCCCAATACCATATATAGTATTATTCACTGTGATAAAATATTATATGCTGGATCTCAGCATGGAGCTCTTACATGAGAAATTATATTTTTTTTATCTTTTCAGAGTCATACATTAGGGAGATATATTATTATATGGTTATATTTTTAATATATTATTTTAGATATACATAATAGAGTTTTATTGTCTCACATATTAGTTTGACTCATATAATAAATTTTTAAATAGTCATTAAATTATTATAATGTACACTTTTGTATCTGTTTGTCTTTTTAACATTCACCAAGCATTTATTTATCAAAATAATAATAATAATAATAAAATTGAATGGCGTGGCCACACGAAGACCTAATTTATTAATAAATCAAAGAAAATAAATGGCCTTTAACAAGCATCTAATATAATGTACATGCTGATGGTTATGATAACCCTTCATCAGGTTTTATAGTAATTTCAAAAATAATCATGTTGACATAATTATTGGAGTCAAAATCCAACAACTATAGTGTATTTTTTAGTTTTTTTAAATTGTTATTGTTATAGTTTTTTTATTATTATTATTTATGGCAAACTTACAAGTTATTGTTTTTAATTTGATATATATATGCAAAGTCTAATTCGATATCATACATGTAGTCCCCAAAATGAAACTTAAAAGGAATTCCCACCCTCATAGACACACATTTGATGATGCATTTATCATGTACCTTTTTAAAAAAATTTGAAGACTTGAATAATGAATAATATAATAAAAAAATCGTCATAATTAAAGTTGGTCAGAAATACAAGAATTTATATATTTCCATAATTCAGGATAGATTTTTAAAAAAATTCCCTATTGTAGACTAAATAATTAATGTTCTATATATATATATATATTTAAAGAATTTGTCATATGCTCAGAAAACAAAAATTAGGAAGAGGGAGGCAGATACAGAATTAACAGTATTTTAATTAGTTAAAACAAAAATATAAATAATGTCTATTAAATTGTACCAGCCTATATGGTTGGGGTTTTGTTGTTTATATAAATATATATATATATATATATATATATTTGGTTTGTTGGGGTGTAAATTAGTTTGGACGGACAAGATCACACGGATACTGTTCCAAGTAAGGATTTTACTGTTTCAAATTCATCACACAAATTGTGATCACAATTTTTAACTGTTTTTGAGAGATATTGTTTTTAAAAAATACTATTCATCACATTTGCACTGTTTCTAAATATTACTGTTTATTTAATGAATGCAGTCGTCAATGTCAAATGAAAGATCATCACTGAACATATATTCATGGATTTGACTCATTTACGCACGCAAGTAAAAACTGGTCCTCATATATATATATATATATACTCATATATATATATATATATTACATGTAAATTTTAAAGAATAATTAGAGATGTGCAATAATTAATATATATTTTTATATATGTATATTTATACATATTACACTAACACATATCTGATAAGCCCTTGTCATGTTGTTGCATGATCTAGCTCTCAGTAATCTTTAGTTGCATATGTCCAATTGTAGTTTTTTCCCCTTCTCAAAATCTCAAAAAAAAAAAGCATCATTTTTGCAATTATATAACCATGTCTTGCATAGCTATATACATGGTACAAGTTACAACCAGATGCCAGCATGAAGTGCTCATAACCGAGAGTAAAAGAGTACAAATTCCAGTTCATTTAGATGCCATTCTTAATTAAATCTTAATTCTTAACCCTTGAAAACATTCTCCAAATGGAGGGCCAACCCACACACATGAATTAATGTATATAGATATAGTCCATTACTTTCTAAAATTCAAAACACTTAAACATGTATTTATGGTCACTTAATGAAAGACAGTACTAGATCAACAACTTAAACCCATGCATGCTTACAAGTGAGCTTGCGTGCATAACCCTAGAGTTTAATACACCCATAACCATAAGAAGACATAAATGCATGGTTCTCGCCAAACAGGAAGTATCATTCCCACGCTGGTCATAATAGGTCCACAACTTAGACCCATAAATAAAGTAAAATCCGATCTTCATAATATACTAGAAACCTACTTCTTTGTTACTTTTTACAACTTCGAGCTATAAATATTAATCCATAATTCCAACTTCAATGTTTTCTCTTTTTCTTATTGATTTTTTTTTAAAAAAAAAATGTTATCCTTAGCTTGGCTAATTACTTCAGAAGATCCATCATTGATATTTTATTTAATTCATTATTACAATTTAGCATAAAAATTAAAAAAATATATGTATATATATAAAGGGACTCCTTTTTATTAGCATATGTAGTTATTCACTTCTCTATAGAAAAATAAAAATAAAAGAAACCAAAATACATGGAAAAAAAATGACTTTAATCCTAATTTTTAGATAATTTGAAATAAATTACTTGATGTCATTATAGTGTAAGTTTTTTATGTATTAATCAATGACATTGAGAGTTCTCTTCCCAAACCACAAAGTCCATGAATATCTTCACATCTTGAGGTGAACATTCACCTATCAAATGTGCAAATGAAGCCATTTGGAATTTCTACATGAAAGAAAAATCCCTTTTTTATTTATTTATTTATTTGTTAAAAAGAAAAGTTCAACATGATGTTTACCTCTATCCAAATTAACTAATCTACCTACTATAACCTTTTCCATTAATCACCAAGTCAAACATCTCTCTCTCTCTCCATTAATCCCATTAAATTTTTGACCACCTGCCTGTCATCCATGAAGCACAACAAGATCCTTAAAGTTCATCACATCCCTCCATATCCTTGCCATATGCCACCTTTTCTCCTCTCCTCTCCATCTCCATTAATTAACTTTGCCTTCTCTTCCTCTCCCTATATATATATTCCCTTATCCACACTCTTCTTTCTCCTCTTCTTTCTTTCTTTCTCTCTCTCTCAATATAACTATTTTATGGCTACTAGTGCAAAAACTAGAGCTCTTTGCATGTCTCTAATGCTCATTCTCTTCTTTCTCATTATTGGCTTCAAAACAGCAAATGCAAGGACTTTGAAGGGTGTCATCAAGGTGGATTATGAGCATTCTTTGGATTTCAACTTGAAGTTTGAGGAGAAGCTTAATGACAAGTTGGCTCCACTCTTGCTTAACTTCCTCCCTAGAGGAACCATTCCTCCTTCTGGTCCTAGTAAAGGAACTAATGATATTACCACTTGAAGGTCTTTCAAGGAAAAAAAAAAACCTTGTGTATATATATACATATAATATTTATAGATATCCTTTAATTGAGTTGTTATTGTTAAATTATTTCATTATATTCTCTTGTAGCTATATGAAAATAATTGGTTGTAGCTTCACAATTTGTACTTAATATATATATATATATATGTGTGTGTGTGTGTGTGTATGTTTCTCAAAGAAGTCTCCCTGCTTCCTCCTTTTGGGTGTTGTGTTTTGTGTTGGCTACCACTTCTAGTGGTGGGTGGTGTTTGTAGCTCTCTTCCCTCCTGTCTGGTGGGGCTTTTGTACTTTTTGGTTTATTTAGATATTTATGTAATTTATTCATTTTTTTAAAAAATAATAATAATAATAATATTTCATGAGTAAGTATTGTTTTGCTAATTCCGTTGCACAGAAAAAAAGATTGAAGAAGGATATATAGAGAGAGAAAAAAAAGAGAAAAGAGAGGGGGTTAACGATTAAATTGTATATTAGTATTTGGACAATATTAGAATTTTTTATAATTAGTGAGAATTCAAATCAAAACTGAAAGACATATTTTAAAAAATGTAAATAGTGATTTGTGTTTGTAATTCCAGTCACATATGTGTATGAATCTATTTTTACTTGCTTTTGTCGATATTTTTAAATGTCCATGCCTTTTTTAATGACCAGTTGCTGATTTTGGTGAAGAAAAACTAGAAACGTTTTGAGGATTTTATTGAAAAGTTTGTAGACAACGTACGAGATGCATGGTTGTATGTCTAGGGTTTTCAACGTCATGGGGGTGACAACATCTGTGTTACTGTGTAGATTGAAAATGTAGGGCTCACACGGTTAGGATGTAGCTGTAAACTTGGGGTGTGGATGTGGCGTAAATGATAAAAAAGCAAGCGTCATGCTCTCCAATTGAATAAGATTGAAATATTTTTTTTAAAAAATAAAAATCATTAAAAAAATAATAATTATTAAAATAACATTTTATGAAACATTAATAAAACTAAAATTATCCTTACAAAAAACTAATATAATTTTTATTTTAGAAAACAATGGTGATTAAACTACTATCGTAGACTTATTTAATTTTCTCTATTTTTCTTTGGTGTTTGATGTTCATTTGTGTTGATGCAGCAAGACAAATGAAATTTTTATATAAACCTATTTTTTTCACTGTCTCTTATTTTAATTTTTTTAATAAAATAAATTTAAAAATTATTAAAAGTGATATTAACTTCTCATCACTTTATGAAAGTGTTATATTCTTTATTTTTTTCATTTCAAATCATTTTTCATACTACTTCAAAAAAAAAAAAAAATGTTACATCTCCCTTTTCATAATTTCAAATTACTTTTCCTTAATTGAACATGTCTTAATATTAAAGCGCTCTAACTCATCCACCAATTTATGGATTAGTAGTATATAATATTTGCTTCAATAACTTATTTTATCTTTAAATTTTTTTTAAGAAGACATTGTAAAAAATATTTATTTAATAAAAAATATTATATCTTTCATACAAATTATGTCATAGAAATATTTTTCCCTGACATCACCTCTAATTTCAAGAAAAACATTTGTATGATGGAGAGACTTTAAGTGATAATCCCAAATTTTAGAGTTAATATGAATTCAAAATAAGATAAAGTAATGTATGTCTCGCTGAGCACTAACCAGAAATACCATAGATGATGCTTTTAATTAAGAACTAGTTTTATTGAGTTAATTATTACTTATTTACTTAGAAATTATAGTAGGATGATCATTTGTTTATAATTAAAAACATACTTAAAATTATTTTACAATGATAAAGATCTTGCTTGTTTATACATGATGATGTTTTGCAGTGATAATATTCTATTCAGATGCTATTATATTAATTTCTCATGGCATTCAATCGATTTCGTTTTGTTTTTGACATAAAAAGATACGATAATAAAATCTTAAACTAATAATAAATATCATAAAAATCACAATTTTTTTGAATATTAACTTCTTCAAACCTCAATAAAATTTATATAAATCTATTTTAATTTTAAGTTACAAAGATATGAATTGAAGAGAATAATATGGATAAAACTAAAAATAAATAAATAAATAAATAAATATCAAGGGGAATTGGGAAAAATAAAATCTAAAATAAAAATAACATGATGAAAAAGAGCTTTAAAAACAAATATAAAGAAGATGACTTAGTTCACATGGTTGATATATATTATTTGCTAGGTCAGGCACAAGAGCAATAGAAAGTCTATAAGATCAGGGTCTGTTTGGCTGCAACATAAAAAAAAAAATATGACATAATTTTATTATGCATGAAGTGCAAGTGATTATTACGAAAATTATAGCATATTTTATTCATACAGAATGAGTGTTTGGTTAACAAAATAATAAATAAATTACAGAGATTAGCCGGTCATCGGAGGCTAACCGGACCGCCGTCGTGTTACCGGAAACCATCCGGCCGATGGCCGGACCACCGGAGGACCAGTGACGGATCATCAGAGGTCGGCTGGACCACTGGTGGATCATCGGCGTGTCATTGGAGGCCAGTGGACCGGTAGTCGGACTGCCGATGGACTAGTGATCGGTTGCCGGAGGTCGTCCGGCCCGCTGGCAGGACCGGTGGCCGGTCACCAGAGGCATCCCGGATCACCGGTGGATTGCTGGTGCGTCACCAGAAGCCGGTGGATTGGTGGTCAGACTGCCGTGGACCGTGGGTCGGTCGTCGGAGGCCAGCCAAAGCCGAAGGCCCGGTTCTGGGAGGCCAGGGCCACCAATGACCGGTGGTTGGGTGGCTGAATAGAAAAAGAGAGAATTTTTACAATGAAAAAATATTCCACTAAGAGTGGAATATTTTTTTATGACATAATACCTATATTATGTCATAATTTAATACTCTAAAATAAGCACCCAAACATTCAATATGACATAATTCTCTGAAAATATTAAATTATGGTATATTGTATAGATTATGTCATAATTTTGGTATATCCAAACAGGCCCTCAGACAAAGACCTTTATTATTATTTTTTTGTTACTCTAATAAAATGTGATAATTTTTTTTGTTAGAATAATAAGTTGTGTTTCTTATTCATTTGTAAAATATTAAATTACTTACACTATCATAAATTAATACATAATTACTTTTAAATGTTTTAATAAAATATATGAATATAGTTATTTGATTAAAATTTAAAATATAAGATATGCATAAACGGTATAAAGTAAATAAAAGAACAATTGAACAATGAAAATTTTAATATTAAACTCAAAAGTTTTTTTTGTTGTTACTTCCCTCAACTGTTTGACAAGTCGATATTTTTCTTAAAGTAGAAATACTTTATAAAATTATTGATTTTTTTCTATTTTTAATGATAAGATTTTTTTTTTCCATTTCTATAAATAGAACTCTAATCTGTTTGTCACTCTCTTGTATTGTGAAACTAAGCCATCCAATTAATCTGTAATGCATGACATGATCTCTTCCCACCTTGAAAGATGCATGCAATATTCCAAAAAGAAGTATTAATAGCTAAAAATTTCTACTATATGTGGATTAATTGATTAGTCTCCAAGTTGTATAATTAATTACCTTAATTTTATTTTTCTTGTCTTCTAATTACCACTTTTTATAATTTCTCTTATTTTAAGCATACCAAATTGATGACAAGTCTAAATCATCTTCCCTTATTTATAGTTCTAATGCTCATCTTTGATTGGTTTAATGTGAATATAGACAAAAAAAATAAAACATTTAAGGTATGACAAAGAAGACTTACCAAAGCCTTATGTTTGCTTGGAGTGGCTAAACGTTGTTGTGTGGTCTATCATTGAATTGATTTTAACTATTTATCTGTGTTCCATTTTTTTTTAACATAACTTTAATTTTAATATTAATTAAATTATATTCACATAAAAAACTAATAAATTCTGATTAATCAAAATTACAATGTGATTTTGTAGTTTGTACTATCAACAAATCATACATTAAAAAAAAGATTATGACCAGCTAGCATTAAATCAAAAGTGTGGTCCTTATTTGTTATAGTGTTGGTGTTTCTATCCAAGGGTTTAATAATCGGACCGGTCGCAGAACCAGTTGGCCAACCGGTTCGATCGGTGCCGGTTCAATAATTTTCATTTTTAATTTTTTTAAAATAAATAAAAATTATTTAAAAAAATCAGAAAATTATAAAATAACTCAGAAAAATCAGAAAAAATGGGGAAAATATAAATATAATAAATATATATAAGAAATTATAATTTTATTATTTTTAAAAACTCATTTGCCAAGTATTTTTGTTTCCGAAGAAAGCTCAAGAGACATTATTTTGTTTCTTGATTTATGTTTATATAGAAAAAAAGAGAGAAATTTTAATTTTAATAAAAGCTTGATCCTATTCTACTTTGATTAAAAATTTAAATTTAATTTTAAATAAAATTTGATTTTTTATGGATAATGATCCCGATTTATCTATATAAAAAAAATTTCAATTAAAAGTTATAGCTCATCCCTCAGATAAAAAAAAATTATTAAATTTGAGTTTTATATAAAAATTTGATTCTATTCTAATCGACAATGATACTAAAGAAAAAAATATTTTTAAAAAATATGTATATAAAAGCTATGTACCGAATATAAAGGTAAAAGAAATACAATTTAAATTTTTAAATAAAAATCATAAGAAAAAAAAAAGCTGGAGAAATGGAGGAGATCCATGTGCATCTCCTTCTTTGATGGTGGGACCCGAGGGAGAGAATGGATGCTCATGATCTATCCATCCATGTGCATGTGTATCTCATTTTTCTTAATGGTGGGACTGGGGGATTTTTTTTATAAATAAAAAATCATAGTAAACCGGTCTGGTCCAATCTGATTCTTCTGGTTCAAAACCGGTTCATAACCGGTTCAATCAAAACCCGGTTTATATGAGTGAACTAGAGTGGTGGCCGGTTCTTGGTTGAACTAGTTGAACTGGCCGGTCCGGTCCGGTTTTTAAACCTTGTTTCTATCTCTTTTATTATTTTTATTTTTAAGATAGAATTAATGCTTTGAGCTCACATAACATCAATTTTAATTAGCTTAATCATCTTTGATCTCTTTTTCATCTATCAATTTAAGTTCTTAAACTTTTAATTGAGCACATTTAATTTAAAAAATTGATATGATTAATTTTCTATTGATTTAAAATTTTAAATCAGGATAAAATCTATTTAGTGCATCTCACAACCAATGCACAAAATTAACAAAAAATAATTTTAACTTTTTTCTAATACATCAATTTTTTCAATCATTTAACCATATGATCCGATGGGCTCTATATTAATATGAGACAAGATTATTAATTAAGAGCTTATTATACTCCTAATAATAAAGAATTTTTTTCAACCCAATAATATGAACTCAAATCATTTGTTTAAACGATTCTAAATTAATCTTTGCCACCATGATCAACTTCGTTGACTCTAACACATCAGTTTAAAGTTTTTTTAGCGGCTAAGCGTTAAGAAGGCGGAGATATATACAATTCTTAGTTGAGCAAGTGGAGACAACGCTTAATACATGTGAGCGCTTGAACCACGGCTTACATTCCTAAAAATATACATCAGTTTAAAGTTTTTTTAGCAGCTAAGCGTTAAGAAGGCAGAGATATATACAATTTTTAGTTGAGCAAGTGGAGACCGAACAGTGTTTAATACATGTGAGCGTTGAAAACTACTGCTCACATTCCTAAAAATATACATTCATGCATTAATCAAACTTTTACCACTTACAAACAATTTTGCAGGACCTTATATCAATTGGCCTCTTGGCGGTTGGCAAGACATCATTTTAAAGGTGCAAAGAGCCAAAGAACGTCAACTCTACATCCTAAACTCCATTTCATATTTGTTAATGCCATCCACTAAAACCATAGGACACTCCCAACTATTTATCCCCCTTCATCCTCCATCGCTTCTACTAAACTCCATTCCATATCTAGTGATCCCAAAAGTGTGAAACAATGGGAAACTATAGGTTTACACTATCTTCCATGATCCCCATTAATGCATGGCTCTACAAACTCAAGCACATGAACAAGAAGAAAAACACCACCACCACCACCACCACAAAGAGAGACCACAAAATCATCACCTCATCATCATCATCATCATCTTCATCTCCCCCAAACCAAACCTCCATCCTCCCAAGAAGACCCTCAAACTACCTCTCAACAAGACCTCAAACTCAAAACAACAACCTCCCAAACTCCCTACACACTCCCTCACCTCTAGACCCTCCAAGGAAGTCCAAGAGAAGATCAAGAAGAAACCCGGAAACCGATCAATCTTCATCAAACTCTAATCATGTTTTCCATGTCATCTCTAACCTTCAACTGCCACCGGTTGCAACAAAGTCTACGGTGAAAAACAAGGTTCACAGGAGAAAAGTGCACATAAAGTCTCCAAGATTGAGCGTGTGCATGACAAAGAAGAGCCTTGCAATGGCGCAAAGTTTTGCGATAATGAAATCATCATCTAATCCACAGAAGGACTTCGAGGACTCCATGATGGAAATGATCGTCGAGAATAATATTCGGTCACCCGGTGATCTTGAAGAACTCTTAGCTAATTATCTTTCACTCAACTCTTATGAGCATCATGGTCTTATTGTCAAGGTGTTTGAGCAAATATGGTTCAATCTTGGTCATTCTTAGAATGATATCATTGTTCAATATTCATGTGTGTGTATATATATATATATATATATATCAAGAACTCTTCTTGATTTTTTCTTACAATTTCATATCATAGTGCATGCATTAATAGATTGAATGAGAAGAAGAATGGTAAAACATAGAAAAATTAAAGTAATCCATGTGAAAGTAATTATATTCTGAATGGAATTCATTTGAAGGTGTCATTCTTTCAGTGTTTTGGATTCCTAGAATATATAACATATGTTTGATATGTTGCCATGTAGACATGAAAACTTTGCATTAGATATCATGAGACATTAAAACTTTGCATTAGATATCATGAGATGGAAATAAAACAAAAGGGTTGTTTTTTTTTTTCTTCTTTTTCTTTTCTAATTATCTATGTTTGAGGATTAAAAGCAAGAATGAAGAAAATGGAAAGGTTGTGAGGATTGGTTTATTGGTAGCAAGAAACACGATTTAGTGTGGATGATAATTAAAGTGTACCAATTGAGAATAACTCCCTTTGTCATGTTAAGAGTCTTACACTCAAAGTGCTTTTTTTTGCTACATGAGTTGAATTCATTAATGTTGAAGTAAGAAATTCTTGCTTCATTTTCATTTAAAGATAGGGTGTTAAATAGTATATATATTCACAATGTGTGGGTGTGTTATATCGGAGTGATGTGCAATTTTTCATCATATAAAAGGTCAAATTAATCAACATGATTAATGAGAACTTAATTATTAGAGAGATGGTGAGTTCGACTCCCATTGCAGAATGAATGATTGAGAGATATATAATAATAATAATAATAATGAAAGGGTTTATATTTTTAGAAACATATATTATTAATTTCATTTAATTTTATCCATAAAAATTATTTTATAATATAAGTCATTTTACTAATAATTAGTGTTCCCAAACCCTAATCTCAAATAAAACATAAACATGCAACTACTGTTTAGTGCAGTGGTTAGTCACATGGGTAGTGGAAGAGCAAGTTCTAGGTCGAATTCTTATGTTATAGAGCTGTAGTAATACTGTTTATACACTATTTTTCGGCTCAGATACTATTTATATTATCGTTTAAGTTGGTATGTGAAGTTCTTTATAGAAAAAATTAAATTGTGAAAAAAATTATTAGCTCTATATAGTTCCTACAAATCTTCTAAGTAAGCATGTGACAGACTTTAATAAATTTTTAGATGGATCAATTAGTCATTATAACTAGTGTAATTTGATGCCTATCTATCTCTTAACAAGCCTAAGGAGGGGAAGCTAGTCACCTATTGTTATTAAAAAAAAAACAGAAACAAAAAACCATCCCATCACCGTGAGAGATATAATAAAAAATAAATAAATAACCCTAAAATTAATGAACATATATTGAAACATAAAAAAGCAGTGGATGCAGTGAACGAGAATCAAAAAAGGGGTGGACCAAGAGAAAGTGAATCCTTGAAGTGTCTTGTGAATACATAGTAACAAGAAAACATTTTTGTGAAAAATCCATATCTTCTCTCTAATTGTCTATCCACATCTTCCTTTCAAACATACCAAATATCTTTGGATTCCACTTTCATTTGGAGAGAAATAATAAACCAAAGGAACAAAAAGAAATTTCACAAAGTTATATTAGGGTTTTAGGATAATTTTAGGGCTTGGTCTCTAGCTTTTTCTCTTTTTTTCTTCTTTTTTTTCCTTTGGAAAAATCAACTAGCTTTGTTTTATTTGCATGGTAGCATCCAATACCAATCACATCCTATATATCTTTTGCAAAAAATTAGCATCAAAGGAGGGGGCTTTCAATTGAGATTTTGACTACGTCTCTGCACTTTTTCACACTTTTTTACTTTTTCTTGTAATCTATTATTTATTTTCTATAAATAATCATTATAAGTTTTTGTCATCTATTATTAGAATCATTGGTTAATTAGTTTACTTACAAAATTTGAGAATTTGTATACTAATAAATATATTTATACGTTTAGTCTAGTCTAGGTTAGGGTTTTTTTTTTTTTTTAAATAAAGGTATATTTTTGTTTAAGAATAAAACATCTAATTCTCTCTAAAAAATTTATAATGAATTTATTATCCTCTAGTTAATGAAACAACTATTATATTTAAAACTAAAATAAAATTAGAGAATCCCGGTTGGTGTTAGAACAGGAGTTGACCCAAGTGGGGCCGGGAATGGACCCCAAAGCTTTGGGGCCCACCAATTCCTCTTTTACCAAAATTTGTGGACCCGGCCATTTGGAAGGTCTACAATTTAGAGAAATCAACGTGGCATTTCCTTATTGGATTATAGTGATTAATGTTTGTTTTTAGTCATATCAACTTATTATTATATCTGTTGGCGCTTGTGAAACAGTGGATAGATCATGGGCTGGTCTGCTAGCCATGGATTTTTTTTATTATTTTTATCAATGGACGATAACACCCCTTAAAATATTTGTCAAATCATAAGACAATAAAAATCTATCATGTATATATATATAATATAAATACTCAGTTATTTAATTTTCTAATTATACAACCCTAAAAAGAGGGATATATTTCTTCTCACAATAGATCTATTAAACACATTTAAATAATACTATAAACAGTACCCATACTTAAAAACAATACATGAATATACTATTGTAAATAATATTATAGGCACATAATTTTGACCCTATACTTGTCCACCCATTGTCATGTGATAATTCACCCGGCATGGGTTATCATGTTTCCAAATTCTTTCTTCCATCTTCAATGTCAATTTTCATCACTTTCTCTTCCACCAAATTCAATCTGCATCAATACAATGAGATTTAGGACCGCACAAGATATATTTATAATTTTTTTTTAGTTTTATAGTGTAATTTTTTAATAATTCATAATTAATTATAAATTTGTAATTTAATCTTTGTTGATTTATAATTAATTTGAGTCTATATTAATTTGCTAAATGACAAGCAAAAATTGAAATAATTAACATAGAAAGATGATCAATTAGAAGCAAGTAAAGATATTGAACTGATCATCATGGTCTATGAACGTAACAGATAGTAAATATAAATATGTAATTAATATCTATTTAAATGATGTCATAAATATGTAAACATTCCTACAAAATTTTATATGTTATGGTGTACAAACTATATTAAAAGAAGAAAAAAAAAATCTAAAAACCAAAGCAAGAATGGACAGGTATAATATAAAATGAAGGTAACAAGTTTAATTTAAAAAAAGTTAAAATAAATAAATGATATAAACTGCATGATAACGTAAAATGATTGTGAGTCTATATGTGATCATTATTTAAATGTGCTTTGTGTATCATAACAGTGGATGGATAGACCCGAAATTATGTTTTAGTGTAGTGTAGCAGTATTTTATTGATATTATAGTAATATTATTTAGTAGTCAATGAGTCCTCAATTGTAAAAAAAAAAATATTTAAGATATTTTGTATATTATAATATTATTAATATTATAGTAATTAATATTCAATATTTAGTAGTCAACAACTCTATCTAATCAAGAGTACAATCTTGTAAGAGTGTGAACAAGTGTTGTGCTGATTAGGTTTATTTTTCTGGATAATTTTTATTCTTTTTATTATCTCATCTTATTTAAGAGTTTTTTTCCTAAATGGATACTTTATGTGGTTAGATTAAATTAATCGAGGAATCAAAACATAGCTTAATAATTTTTTATTTTATTTATGTTTGAGAGATTTCAAATTTAAAATTTTTCAAGCACAACGGAAAAAAGATAAAAAAAAATTACTTGTCATTAATTTGTCAAAAAAAATTAAATCAATCGTCTAAATCCTACCATTTTATGAATAAAACTTAAACATTTAATAAACAACCCTTTGTCAAGAAGATGAATATAAAAATTAAGACAGTCAACCATTGGATAGTCCAGATCAGTATGACATCAAAGTCAGAAGTGGGAGCTCATGGGATCAAATCTCTCCCCAACAGTGATTGCTCCCCGTCATCGTTTATATCATCGCTCACCCGGGATTTCATATTATTCTCATACCGTCATATATACTATACATCCCGAGTCCCCAAGATCTGCTTAAGATCGCTTTATATTCATAAAAATTGACATTATTGCCTATTATTCAAAAAGACAAGAATGAACAAACTAAAGGTATACGGTACACACAAGAGGATATCTCATCAGCTTAATTGAAGTAATGAATGGCGGGTGTGTAGTCACTTAAGATATATAAGCAGTACATTCTCGAAAAATACAAAAATAAAAAGATAAAATAGAACAAAAGGACAAAAATAAGAGTGAAGAGAGAGGACAAATATCAGTAACAAAGAACAATGATACTAGCATTAATTATGCATCCCACTCTATAATTTTAAGTAATTATAATACTATTTATTCCACCTCACACCGTTCATCTCAGTATTTGACTATCAGATTGACATTACTATTTACATTTAAACATGATCTGTAGTTGTTAGATTTGAATTTTCAAATCTAAAGACTGATATATATAACAACATCGGTAGAATTATTTATTTACTGATATACTTAATATATTCGTCCTTACATATATATATATATATATAGTAAGGATTCTTTAGGACGCACTGATTTGGCCTTGTTATCCTTCAATGGGCATCACAAAGGGACAAAGGAGTAGGGCAAGAGCAGCAGGACTCATATATGGTGGTGCAAAAGAAATAAAGTACTGTTCATTTGCCACATGAAGAGGTAGAGCAGAGGGGGTTAGGGACATTGTCAATCAAGTTTTGTTTTCATGATTGCTTAATTTGTTTTTGATTGGAGAATTTTTGTCATTTATTATCCAAAAGCTACAATAAGAGTGTTATCAACTTTGTTTTTAGTTGTTTGAATTTCATGAATAATTATATACTAAATGATTATTTAATTATCACTAAGTGGAATCATATGTAAGTGAAAGTACAGTATAAATAAAAATACTGTATTTCAATTTATATCTGTTTGGTTTGTTGTAATTAAAAATGATGTATTTATTTTTTATTTATTTAGTTTGATTTAAATTTAAAGCTACAGTTCAATGTATGTGGATGGTGAGATTATCCCAATTATCTATTATTAATTATTTAATACTATTCATAAAAATTAATTTAAATAAAAATAATTAATTAAATTAATAAATTATTTATTAAATTTAAAATATTTAATATTTTTTTAAATTTTATTACTTGAAATTTTTTTAAAAAACTTATACTATTAATTATTTTTATAATATTTTCAATTATAAAAATATTTTATGATGAAATTAATTAATTATATAAATATTTGCATTATAAAAAATATAATATTTATTTAATTTTAATACCTAAAAAAATTATAATAGATTTTTAAAATAATTATAATATTTTCAATTAAAAAATATTTTTGTTATAAAAATATTTAATCATATAAATAATATTTTTATAATTAAATATGAGATGAATATGATAGTGACTGGATGCCACTCATATTACTGCAAAAGTACTCTAAACTATAAAATATTTTACATGTAAAACTCATTTTACGGCAGACCAAACAACTTTTACATATAAAATCAGTTACATTACAACTACTTACAACTACTTATAGGTAACCAAACAGCCTAAATGATTTTTGAGACATTGGTTTTTATTGTGAAATATTAAAAAGAATATGTTAAAAGTTGGAATATGTAGTTATTTAAAAAAGAATTTATTTATTATACAATATCATTACTAAGCAACATCATATTATTAGAATTAAGCAAGCTTTATAAAGGTGATGTTTTTATTATTAATATAGTTTGATTATTTGAATGAATCATCTTTATTAGGTGGGAATATGACAAATAAATTTTTTTTTTGTTTAACAAATATGGACAAGCCACGTCAAAGATATATACAGATGTGGTGTTACTATATTCATACAAGTATGATCTAACATGAGCTGAGATTCAATCCTGACTTCTCTGTGTAATATGAACACTTTATGCAAGGTACTGGGTGTTAATAAAACATACTCATAATCTATCAATATTTCACTCAAATCACAATTAGAGAATTAATAATAATAATAATAGTTTTAATTTTAATAATAATAATATAGAAAAAGAAAAACTACTCACAAAAGAAAGTTTTCAATACCATAAACAACATTGCTATGCGAGTAAAACAGTTTTTATCTTGAGATAAATATAATAACCCAAAAAAAGTTAATTCTTTTGATTTTTTTTTTATTCTTCCAATTTTGATAAATTAAACCACATCAAGTAATTATACAAGTTCATTAAATGCAAATTGTGCATGTCCAAATGTGACCAAATTGTGACCTATAAATCTTATTAGGTATGAGATTAAATACCATATGAAATGAAAATATATCCACCCAAAACTTTGTTGCCATTCAAACCAGCAATTAGTTCTCATATACAAACACTTGACCATTCTCTTGTGAAAATTAAAGCACATCTTGAATGCAATTCTTTAGTGGTCCAAATTCATTGACTTTTATTTTGGTACCAAACTTATCTTAAAATGCCATTTGTATGAATGTGTTGCATCCTTCATGTTATTTGATTGGTTATATTTTGTTGGGCCTAGTTTGATAGAAGAGGTGATATTTGTTTGTTTCAGTGTATGTGGTTCATGGATTTAATTAATAGAATATGAGAATTATTATTATTATTATTTCTCTCACTAATCTCTCAAATTCCATTTCTATAATTAATTATATCATTATCATTAATCACTCATTATTTGCAGAGAAAATTGGTTACTTAACCTGTATAAAATGGATAACTATTGTTAATACACCCCATAAGTATTATATTTATTCATTCATCTCTACAAAATATTTTTATTCTTTTATATAGTTTTATGTTTATAACTCAACTAAAAAAATTTATAAAAATAACTCTTGATTTTTTTTATTTAGCTTTTTTTCAAGAAATATATGATAAAAATAAGTAAAAATAACTTTTTTCATATAAAAAAATTTAGTTGGTTTTTTTTAAGGCTTATAAACAAATAAGGTATATAAGTAAACATAATTGTTATAAAAATACACAATCAATTATTCATTTTTACAGGTATATAAACCCCTTTCAAAACTTATATATATATATATATATATATATATAGATATATTACATACACTGTGACACTACGACACTTTAAAAGAACTTTTTTCAAATGGATCAGTATAAAGATAATATAATCTGAAGGAGTTTTACTAAAAACAACTGCCAAATATAAAATATATTTTTAAAAAAATTTCAAATTAATTCAGATAGTCCTTGAAAACAAAAATTAATTTTATTCAAGTGCTCTTTTTTTTTAAAAAAAAAAAATTATAAACAAGCTCATTTGCAAATATGGAACAAGAAGAATAAAGAGAATGGCATCCATCCAAGCACCAAATTTTCCCATTTTTATAAATATATATTAAACTCTCAAAAACCATCATCTAGATTCTAGTCTGAAAAGGTTTCATCAAATTTACAAAGCTCTTTCCAGATCCATGCAACAAACCAGACAAAAACAAGCCCATACAACATGCTCATCATAACAACCACATGCAGTCGATTTAATGCCGATAACCGGATGGACGACGATGAAGCAGCAGCGATGATCACCGGTATCTCCTAAAACCTGAGTAAAGATGACTCTCTAAGTAACAAATCGAACGACGACGATACAACAACTAGTTTATGTCTGAGAGACTGTTAAAGACAACAAGCTACAACGACAACCAAACTTACTGCTTTCACCACCCACAACCGGAAAACTGGGCCGCGACAGGAAATAATTTTTAACAACAAATCCTGTTTATCCCCACCTGACGAGGGTGGAACGGTTATTGACATTTACATGGAGCACCGATGAATACGGCGTTCACTCTTGCACTTCGGATGTTGCTGCTGCCCCCGGTGAATTTCCACCACGAGGTTCAACAGTTTAACACTCTCTTTATGTAATTGGATTATCTTCACATGTATTGAAATTACAGTGCTGTCAGCCAGAGAGAGGAGGGAAGTCGTCATCGTCTTTCAATTGATAGGACTGCTTCGGCCTGCAAAAAATTTGAAGGTATTTGGTAGCATTCGCTACGATAAAAAGAAATTACCAAATGCCGAACCTCAATGCAGTTAATAGATTAGGATAAGTTTTTCACTAAATAGCATGCCTGCCATGTAGAAGAGACTGTTAAGACATATGAACTATTGACCATATTTATTTATAATTGTGACAGTGAACTTGAAGACCAAGACAATAAATGAGTTAACCTAATATGCAAATCGGACTGGTAAATATTGTCTTGTTTTTCATTGTTTGTTAATATTTTGTATGGTAACGATAATTACCTTTCACTAGTTGAGCTTGGAACAAATTTTTGAGCTGTTGGTGTAAGAATCACTGATGCAGAGCTCTGATTATGAGGACTGACAGAATCCAACCTCCTACCGGGTTCTAGCAAAGATGACCATCCAAGTGGAACACTGCCAAATTCTACTCTGCCATCAGGTGGAAACACAAGTCCATTGGCTTGCGAAACTCCTTTCACAGTGGGACGAGGAGCTTGCAGTATGTCCAACAACGCAGGTTTGCCACGGCCACTACCACCTAAACCTAAACTGGGAGACTGTGATGGCGAAGGTGGGTCATGACTGACTTTCTCTTGGAAGCTCATGTCAGGTGGTGTCATTGGCCGGCCATTGTTCCGGTTCCTTGGTAGAATATTTGCTGAAGCCCTTCCTCTTCCATGTGTTGGTCTTTCTCGGTAAGTACGATAATTCTACAGAACCCAAAGAGAAAAAGAACTTTCAACAAGATGAAAATAGAAAGGTAAAAGTAAATACTGCAAGGAGCTAGTATCAGTATATTATTTTCTATAACAGAAATGATTTCTCAACGTAAGTTGTTCCATTAGCATATATATATATATATATATATATATATATAACTCCTAAATAGATTAGTTAACCAAATCCAGAAACATCTATGGACAAAAATTTAAACAAAAGATAGATCAGAGTCAGAAAATTAAGTTGAGTTATACATGCATACCACCGCATTTGCATTTGGAAAGTAAGTGCCAGTTCCACGTGGCTTCTGCAAATCTTCTCCATAAGTGGAAGGTGCTATGGGGGAGCTTACAGGATAATGACCATGAAGAATTGGTTGTCCATGCACAAGTCCATTTGCATTCACAGGCATATAAAAATTTGGCCTACGAAAAGCATCCCATGAGGTTTTGCCACGATATGGGGGTGGTGATGATCTATGATTTGGATATCCAAACCCACTTAACATGAACTCATGGCAAGATTGAGCATACAGAAGACTTTTGTAATGTATTTCAAACTCCCCAGTAAGATCTGCCAGGCACGTGGGTTTTGGACTTTTATTATCATTTCCATCACTGCTTCCTGCAACGATGTCAACATTGCTCAAATTTTCTGGTTGGTGAATCTTCCAATTTGACGGTGTGAATTCCTCAATGTAACTAACAGATGTAGAAACCCCATGGTTACTAGATATCCAAGACGGAGTACCACCTGATGACTCAGTCTCATGAGAGTCTTGCTGAGTAGGAATAGAAAATTCATCACTTCGAGTAAAGCCTCTAGTATATTTCTCTGTTCCAAATTTGGTAGGACCATTTCCAACCACATCTTCTGGCTGGAAAAAGTGGTGTGGTGCATAATATGCTGGACTGGATGGTGAAAGGCATGTTTCACTGTTTGAGGGTGACTTCAATGTGTCAGCCATGTTTTTTGAACTGTTAGTTCTACTGGTAGCAAGATCCCTAGCATCACCAGTCAAACGTTTTCTTGACACAGCATTTCCATCTCCAAGACCATCTGCTTCCACTTTTACATGGCTCTGCAGGTAATTGACAGGAATTTGGTGATTGAATTGATGTTCCCCTGATTGGGCTCTGGAACCACGGTCCTCATCCAAACCCAAAAATTTAAGTCTGTTGATTTCCCATACTCCATAGGATTCAGCATGAGGTGATTGCAGAGTTGACTCATCTTCCTTGTGTTTATTGGCCCTTAAATCGAATGGTGCAGGGCCAAACCCATCATCATCAATGATTGTACCATATGTATTAAAGGGAGGCTCATCTTGCACATCAGGTCTTTCCCCACTCCCATGCCTCTCCAAGGTGTTTGTGAAGAATTTAGAAAGTTCCTCTGCAATTCTCTCTTCAGACAGTAGAAGAATCCGACCAAGTTTTCGGGCACCATACGTAAATGCGCTGCGTATCCGATAAAAGTTACCTACAGAAGTGTCAAAATATTAAAACAAAATAAGCCAAAATTGAAAAGACATGTAAGAACCAGAACAAGAACTTAAAGGAAGCGCAACAAAGGATTAAAACCTTTGCTAACACTACGTCCCAGATTATTGTTCTCTTTGAGCGGATCAACTATATTCAAATGTTTTGGCATAAAAGCCCGAGGGCTGTTCTCTCCTGGTCTAGGTGGAACTGAGAATGAATCCATACTGCTTCTGAGGAACTCCTTGCTGAGTAATAATTCACCTCCATCATTTTCTGGTACCTCAGCTGTAGAAATAAATGTAAGCATCAAGAAATCTAACTTGTAGGTCAAGTGAATCAGATTAATTAGAAGTCACTTACCCACAAGTTCCGGTAGGGAAGACAGAGGTATTGGACCATGTAAACTAATGCAAAAGTTGTCCCAATCAAATTTGCTGTAATAATCCAAAAACCTGTATAGAACCTACAAAGAGAGACTATTATGAAGATGTAATAAATATAATAAAAAAGAACTTTACATTTGGAGATCCCTTAATAAAGGTGAAGCTCCTTTAAGAACTCACCGCTAGAGGGCCTTCCAAAGATGAATGGAAAAGATGGAAAATATACAAGACCAAGGTCTCCAATGCATATGTAGAAATTAAGCCATGATGAGCACCGAGAATTCGACTCTCATAGTAACACCATGCTTTTATCAGTATGATACTTTGTTTGAAAAGATTTTTCTTTCCAATGACTAGGTCAACCTGAATTGAAGAAACAATGTTGATGTAAGCACCTATGAAGACCAGAACAGTTTGAATAGATGAACGGTCAGGAAGAAGGCACAATTATATTTAGAAAATTATGAAGAAGAGAGAACAATTAAAGTTGGTAGATACCTTCTCCAGGAAGCATAGTGTACAGAGCCCTCCAATTTGATTAAAAGAGATATCTACAACAATATTTTGCACCAGGCATTTCACAAGTTTTACCTAGAACCAGAAATCCCATCAGTCATCATCAAATTAAAAGTTTAAATGTCAGTGTAATCTGTTTGCCAGTAACTTCACATATACCCAATGTGCAGAACTCTACAAAGTTGGACCATGATAAATTTACAGAAAACATTACAATATCGCCCAGACAACTTGTTGTCCAAACTTTGCAAAAACTTTATTTGAACATAAACATGCAAATATATATGACAGAAATCAGAATGAGTACCAAACCATAAAGAATCACATGGCCTACTCCAGTAATTATGACCATGAAATTATTACGATCGCATCTAACAAACTTAAAAAACATTCAGGTCACAACTCTCATTGTTAAGCATACACTAAAAGGTTTTTCCAGTTATTAATAGCATAACATATATATAGTATAAGCTATAAAATGGGTCAGAGAAATTGCCATGATTCTGGCAATCTACTAAACTTCAGAGACCAGTAAAATCTAGAAATCTATGAAGAAGTATGAAACGTTTTGGTAACATCCAAAGCCAACTGAATGATACAAATATGAGACCCAATATATTCTATAAACTAATGAAAGCAATATTAAGGATTAGGTATGCAAACCATGTTTAGATATATATCGCTTGGCCAAAACATGACTTAAATAAGAGAATAACAAAACCTGCAACAGACATTGAAAACAACTCAACAAAAGCAAGTAGCCCATGCTAACTATTGGTTATAAAGAGAGAAAAATACCTCTATAAACATTGTTTGATTCAATTAAGTTATACAGATTTGGCATTGCCAAGTATAATGGAGCATGATGCAATATGGAGACAGTCATGCATAATCATCTAATAATCTCAAATGATGCAAACTATGGAGGCCTACTAGTTTTATAGTTTTATAGTGAAACCTTCAACAAAATAGCTTCATGCTTACAAATTTCTTACAAAGACATTGAGTTGTATTCAACCATGAAACCTCCATAAATACATTGAAAACGTGTCACCAATATGCGGATAGGACAGTAAACACAGATAAACGGTTATCTTTAACAAAGTATTCCAAACTATGAATAGACCCTCAGCTTGATAACAAGCGCTCAAAAATACCAAATATCTTCAGTTTGAGAGACTGATTAGTTTGACAATGGACAACAAGAGCGGCTAGAATATCCAGGCAGAGAAAAGAGTATCAGCCAACCTGATATGGTCAAAAATGGGAAGAGATTGCTCATCCAAAAGAGTGGAAACCACAAGGATCCATCAGGATCACACACCACATCACTCAAAAATCTTTTACAATAAAAACTTTTGAAAAAACTATATATGTCCTTCTCATGGGGAAAATAATAATCTGAAACAAGTAGCATCTCCTGATCATGAACAAAAATTAGCAAAATTTATACCTCTGCATTTATGTATTGGACATCTTTCACTTCAAACTCAGAATCCTTATTCTTCTCTTCAGCTTCAAGTACATAACGTACTTCATTGGCCAAAGCATCCTCATATTGAGGCATGCCAAGCGCTGTAAGATCAATATCCCCATCTGGAAGATATGTCTTCAATGGAACAGAACCAAATGGAAAAACCTGCAGATAGCAGCATAAAAGAAATTGAGAGACAAAAATTCTGGAAAAAATATAAGTGATAAGAACAGAATGTATCCTCTAGTTATTGCCAAAGAAGGATAAACTGCATTTCACAGGACCCCAATAGCAGTGAGACAGCATTGATTACACAAATCAAACACTTAAACATCAAGAGGTCTATAGGCTTTAAAGAAAGAGACATACATACTGGCACTCACAAGCATGCGTGCAAATTGTTCTCTATAATAGTTGCCCAACAAACCTCATAGCAATGCATTCAGTATATTAATTTTCCTGCTCATCAAAACACTAGAAATGCAATATGAAATTACCATCTACCTCACTTTTTATCATATAAAATTAATCACATTCCAGCTAAGGGTCTAAAAATGATTGGTTTTTTTTTTTACATGCCATGATTTTAACATCCTTGAAACATGAAGGAACCATAGATAAAATAAAAGTCAGATACTAAACATTAGCGCTGACTATTTTATTAAATTGCATTTCGACTATTAGATTCTCCAAAAATCAAAATTGGAGTGATGCTGACGCACAATTATTTCTCAACTACTACACGAGCTATGAAACGCACATAAACTCAGAAATCATGCACATGTGCATCCCTGCATAAAAGTAATTTTTTCCTACGCTTCACTGTCAAGTTGAAACTTTATATTTCAAAGCTCTAAATAGGAGAAAATCGCCTAATTCAATATCCACTAAATGCCTTGCCATTATTGCTCAGTAACAATGGCACCATTCATGTCAATCTTTACAAGAAGCCACATCCACATATTCTATACTACCATATGAAACAAACGTCGCTTATCGACAAACACAAATCACTGGATAAAAGCAAAACAAATAAAAAAAAAAAAACTCCGATCTTGTCTGTGTCAATCTGACAAGTAAAAATACTCTTTACAAAGGGGACAACTCTAAACAAACACACAAGCATTCATCACATTTGTACCAATGCCAAAACAATAGCAGAAAACCAATAATCCAAAGAAACCAGAGAAATTCAAACACATTAATCAGTAAATTAACAATAAAATAAAACAAAATTGTATAGCACAAACAGAACAAGTATGAAGTATAAACACAGCAAAGTGTTTCACCAGCAAAGGAGTTGAAAGAATAACCTCAGAACCAGTAAAGTGTTTCACCAGCCTTTGAACATAATCCACCACAGCCCGTCTCCGATCCTCAGACACCCGAGTGGGTTGAATCCTCTCTATGATCGCCCCGGTAGCATTCTCAGCACGGCGCCACCGCACAGACTCGATCACCATCGGATGAGGGTTCTCCACAGCCGGAGGCGACGCCGGCGCGGGGTTCAACTCCCCGGCCACACCATCAGCCCGCGGCAACCACCCTTGCAAATCCCCCATGCTAAAAAAAAACACCTTCACAAACAGATCAAACACAAAATGATATATCAAAACACCATCCGAACACCAAAAAATCGCAAATTTCAGCCAAAAACGTCATCGGCGGGGAAGATAAACATCAAGTTGATCGCCAAGATCCGATCTTTCCACTGCGAATGATCGAAGAATGGAAAAAAGAAGGGAGATTAGGGATCTCCCAAGGGTTTGATGGTAGATCCGATGGTTTTGATTTCGGATTCAGTCTCCAAAAACCCTTTGCGGAAGGCTCTCTCTGTTTTGGGGTCTCTCGAGTCTCTACTTAGCTGATTTGTGGAGACATTGGAAAGCAAGCGTTTTTTATAATATATTTTATTTTATTTTTTTTATTTTTTTTCTTTTTTTATTTCTCTTACAATAAAGACGTGTCAACGGCCCATTTTGATAAGGGCCCACCAACTTGGCAAGCTTGTAAGAATTAAGGTTTTTTTTTTATTAAAAAAAAAAAACCTTGAAAGAATGAGGTGAATGGAATTTTTTTTTTTTTCATTTTTGAAGTTAATATTAAGAGCAAGATAATGTAAAATTAAGGGAAATTTCTACTGAAAATATAAAGGTTTGAATGAAAATTCAAATTTAAATAATAGTAAATGATTTTGAGTTCATTATCCTTACAATAGGTGAGTGGTAGTACCATTAACTCTTATGAGACAGATTGAGAATTTGACTATTTCTCAAAACATAGTTGAAAATTTAAAGTGTGTAGGTGAGATTGCTTCTCTGTATTGTCAAAATAAATATAAATAAATGAATAAATAAATAAATAGAGTGATTTTAATTTGAAATTATTATACATGTAAAAAAAATAATGTAAGAATTAACTATAATATTAAACTTACTATATAAAATTTAGTTAATACAATTTTGATACACAAAGAGATTTGAATGAAAAATCTAGTCATATATTTATCGGTATAAAAGAAAGGATAATTTTGATTATTTATTACCTAACCATCTATGAAAATGTGTTGTGAAATAATTTTAGTAAATACAATACCATGATGATTATATTTATAAAGAGATTTGAATGAATGTAGTTTATGGAAATTTCTAAGAAGTAACCCGTGGACTTCTTTTTCAACTAGAATCAAAAGAACCATCAAGTTTTGAGATCCCCTGCGAGAGAAGAGTGTGATTCGGAGGTTCAGGCCTCTATTTAGTCCACCAGCTAGTTCTATCTAGAGTTGTTTTTGACCCCCTAAGAGGAACTATTTCTGTAATTAGGGGGATTTTTCTTTCAATATTTTTTTCAACTTTTAGCGAATTTTTTTTTTCAACTAGATGAGAAAAAAAAAATGAGGTGAATGGTTTTTGTTTTTTTTTCCTCATCTTTATACACTATTATCCTTTCATGAACTCTGTTCTTGTATTTTTTTTTTTATAAATTTATTGTTTATCCATTAAAAAAAACTGAGTGAGTGAATATATTTCTATTTTTTTGTGAAAATATTGAGCATGATATGTAATAAATAATATAAATCAAAATACAATTTTTTATTCACTATAAATAGCCTTTGAATAAAAAGCTAGCTCATAAGTTAATTTATGGACATAGAAAATTCATTCTTATCTCTTATTAACCCGTTCTCTATGTGCCATGTGATAAAATTATTTAATCAAATTTAATGTTGTGGTTATTATATTAAGAACATTAAGAGACTGGGAGATTAATATTAAATTAGAGATAAAAAAAAAAGTTAATAGAGATTCTTTTAATGTTAATATTTAATTTGGTATAATCAGTGATACAGGACATTAATTAAAAGATATTTTTTTTGTGTTGGATAAAGATAGATATGAATGAAATTTCAGTGAGGTTTTGATTAGGATGTGTTGTTAAATAATTTTAGCTATGCATGTGATTTTTGGTGTATATATTGACTGCAACCACTGATAAATGAAGTGAATTAATTTTTAATTAGATATAAATAGATTTGAACAAAAAATTCACTTTTTATCATTGACCATTTTAATCATTTGTAAAAATATTCTGTTTAAAATATGTGTGTATATATATATATATTAACCACACACATCCTTTTTAATTCTCAAGTATGTATTTGGAAAGAGTTAAATTTTTTATTTACTTTAGGGGTTGTTTGGTTACCCGTAAGTAGATGTGATGTAATTTGACTTACAGGTAAAATGCCAATATAGGTTGTTTGGTTTGCTGTGAAAGGATATATGCTGTGATTTAAATCACTGATTTTTGGCTTTTTGCTGCATTTGGACTTACGGCCAAATTGGTCGTAAGTCAAAATGCAGGGAAATGTTTGGATTAAAGTTACCCTCTAGCCAATCACGTGACCCTTTCCTCTTCGTTCAATCTTTTCATTCCCAGCAGCTCCTGCGATCCAACGATCTGATCTCCCTCATGTTGCCAAGCCCTCCCTTTTTTCAAAGCCTTGTCCACCAGTCGTCGATCCTCCGATCTGATCTCCCTCTTGTTGCCCTCCATCTCTCCTGTGATCCCATCTCTCTCGGCTCCAGCTTGCAGGTAATCTCATTTTTCTCCGCCGATGCAATGAATCAGATATCTCATGTATTTCTCTCTGATTATCCACAGATTTGGTAAAGAGTGGTGACTGCGCTCTTGTCCCGTGCTTTGGTTTTCAAAGGACCATTGAAGAAGTGAAGTAGGAGAAGGAGAAAGAGAAGGAAAAGAGGAGTTTTTCAAGATTTAAAGAGGTCCTTTGATCTATTTGCATCTTTTTTTTCCTTTGTTTCTTTAGGTTTTCTGAGTATTTCCTGCAAGCATTTTCTATCATCCATCTATGTTCATATTAGATGCTTTAAGAACAAAAAAAAGTTTCGATTTGTATATATAATTGTCCTTTCTCTAGTTTATGTTATGCTATTCTATTTAAATGACTATTGTGAATCAGTTAAAAATGTTAGGTGGAATAAATTTAATATTATAATTCTATGTTAAAAATAAAGAATAATATATCAACCGTTATAATTTATATATGAATAAAAAAATAATTATAATGTTATATTTGGAATATAATAGAGAATTTAGGGTTTTTTTTTTAATTTAGATCAATGACAAAGATAATTAAGAAAACTTATTTAGAATGGAGATTTCTAGAGTTTTTTTTTAATTGGATAAATTTATCCCACAGTTATTTTTATTTAGATTTAATTTTAATAAATATGAAATATATTAATGATTTTTTTCATCAAATGCACATAACCTGTTAATTATGAATCATCTAATCAAGTCTTTATAATTATAGATAAATTTATCAAATTTACAATTAAATATTAGGTTTTTCTTGAATTACATTAATTTAGATTAAACTTTTATAAATTTCTAAAAAGTCAAATTTTCAGAGACAAACTTACACCACGTGTTAATATTGTCATTCAATAAATGCATCCGGCAAAGTCAGTAATAAGTATTTAATACTATGTTTTAAATATTAAATGACACATTGTATTTTGTGGGGACGGCATATACGACAATTTTATCAAAAAAAAATTTTTTTTTTTTGATAGCCACGTGATTTTGCACATGGATTAAATTTTCAGAGAATTATTTTTCAAATAGTTAAATAAAATAAACATGAAAACATGTGATATTAGTTTTAATGAGCACGGATCTCCTGAGTACATTGCGGAGATATAAAATTTACTAATGTTTGTATAACTGATCCATTATTTGGATTTCAAACTAACGGTTATCTATTGTTTATTTAATAGTATTATTGTGTTTATAAATAATTATATAGTAAAACATGGGATATACAGTATTTTGATTTACACCGTCCAATCAATTGTTGTACGGTATCGGAATAAATCTCAACCGTTCAAATCAATTTTAACTAAAACTTGATAGTAAAAAATGAAATGTACAGCATTTTGATCTGAACCGTTCAATTAATTGTTGTACAGTATTTAAATAAATCTTATCTATTCAAACCTATTTTTACTAAAACTGTATAAGTTAAAAAACCAAAACTTAAAGCTAATCAAGTCAACTAAATCCTAATTAATCCTAACTATAGCTTTTTTTTTTTTTTACTGTGCTCAACTACAGACATTATAATATATTTGCTTTTATCTTGTATAAGCTGAGCTTTAAATAGCTTTTTCAATGGAACACGAACATATTACGTAGGGATTTAGTGTTAATAAACCCGATGATCATTATATACATAGCTAATGTTTGATTAAAAATAAAATAAAATAATATATTATATATAATATTACGTATTAAAATAAATTAATTACCAAAAAAGGTTAATTTATGTACTTTTTAAAGTTGTATAGTGATTATTTTAGTGCATTGTTAAAAGATGTGCATATAAACTATAAAGTGTGGCATTAATGAGGAAAATATTGTTTACCAAACTAATTGGATTTTTGCGATAAAATTAAAATGAAATAAAAAAAGAAGAATAATGATTGTGGGAAACGTGAATATCTCAATTTTTTTAAAATAGGATAAAAGTTTTGATTAAAAAAAAATCTCTTTCTTTTGACAAAATTACCAAAAAGCCCTTACATAATATGTTCATTTTTGGGGATAACTCAAGATTGAACTACAAAGTTCATATAAGATGATGGCACATGTGCGTTGAGGTATTAACTTTACATTTGTGCAAGTTATTAGCTTCTTTAAAATAGAGGGTGCTCATCGCCAATTTGTCAAAAAAAAATATATATACTTCCTCTGACCTTTGGTCCTTTTTACTAGTCTATTTTAAGTAATTCACATGGATTAAAAAAATCGGTTAAAATTAGTTAGTAATTTAAATTTTATAAAAAAATTATATTAAATTTTTAAGATTATTTTTATTCAAAATATGATTTAATAAAATATGTAGTTGAATATAATTTATTAAAAATTGTAAAAGTACATTAAATGTAAAAAAAGAGTTTGAAAAAATAATATTTAACATTTTATAAATGGATAAGAAAAAAAACTCTAAAATGGGACAAATAAAAAAACTGAATTAGGTATATAAAAATGGATTTTTTTTAAAAAAAAAGTAAGACAGTATAAATATAATGGGACAAATAAAAAAAACGGAATCAAGTTTTGAAAAATATGGATTTAAAAAAAATATATGAATACGATAGAAAAAAATAATCGCACTATATCTTTTTTAAATTTACAAATTTAAAAGTGTTATGACACATAATAGACTGGATGCCTATTAATGCATAATTCTTCATTTCCCCAAACTCCTAAATTTTTTTTATCTTCAAAACTCCTAAAATTATTAATCTTCTCATGTTTTTTCCTCTTTCCATAATATTTATGAAAAAATTTAATATGACTTTCAGGGGTCGTTTGGTTCACAGTAATGTAAAAAGATTACCACGTGTTACATGGCAATCTGAAAATATTGCTACGTTTGGCATTGCACCGGTGGTATCTGGATGGTAATATTACATTAGCAACTTATAAATATTACTAAGAAAGTTGGTAATCCGATTACCACCAAATTTGATGTTTATTTTGTATTACCGTGGTAATCTTATAACTTTTTATATTTTACCAAATTGATTACCATAACAACCAAACACGGCAATGAACTATTCCGAATAATAAGAGTTCCCAACCAAATATGGTTATATCAAATTACCGCAATATTCCTAACCATATAACATTCTCACTCATATTACCATGGTAATCTTATTATGTGGTAATATGTCATTACCACGAACCAAACGGCCCATCAATGAATTTTAGTCTATAAATAGAGGTTTTGTAATTTTGTACAATACACAAATGAAGTGTATTAGAGCAAAAGAATTTTAATCGCCATGATTTGACACTAAGTTAAGGTGACGTGGCAATCATTGTGACGTGGCATAAATGATGACATGGGAAGCATAGTGACGTGGAAAGGAGTCTTAGATTGCAGGAAAATATCTTGGGAGATCATGGTGGAGCTATTTTCAGTATGTGCTATACAACTTGAAGGCAAGATCTTATCAAGACCATATTTAGGAGATTTGATTGAAGACTAAATAAAAATGGATGCTAATTGAAGAAATGCCTATCAATTGTATGATTGAAGACTATTGAAGGTATGAATTGAAAATTATTAAGGGTATGATTGGAGACATGCCAAATTGGAGAGATACCTCTTGTTCGTATGATTAGAATGATTGATTGAAGATCTATTCTTGGGAAGATTTGAAGGCCAAACTTGGGTGAATTAAAGATCAAATTTGGATAGTTTTATGAAGACGCACAAAGTCGTGCACCCCTTGCATGGGGATTGCGTGGTGAATAACTAAGGAGGTAGGCAAGTTGCTAGTAGTCGTGATCGGGAGATCTAGCTGCATCGACTCGGACTAAGCATGACCTGCAGATTGATGGGTCTTGAGGTCGCTTCGCGATGGAACCAAAACTCAATCAAGTCAACAGTCAGGGCCATATTGCAAGCTGAGTTACAACAGGAGTTGCAACAACTAATTTTAGAAAATTCTAAATTTAGTAGCCGCGGAGATTGTAAAAGAGGTTTATTTTTGGGACGTTGAGGTGTCTATATAAGCTACCTTGCTCTGAGATTATAGGTGACACACGAGCTAGAGATAGTGTGGGCACTAGACAATCTAATGAGGGTAGTGATATTTACTTTGTGAGTGTGAGTAACAAAATGTTTGTACTCATGTATTTTCACCTCTTTTAGTGGATTGTTTATCTCCGTGCTTGGCCCCAGACGTAGGTGAGTGTACACCGACTGAGTTGCTAATTTCGTTTGTCTTCTTTTGTTTGTTTTGTATGAAATTTTTATGAGTGTTTGAGTGTTCTCTAAACCCACAAACCACACCGACGGAATTAACAAAGTGAATAAGAAAACTATTTTTCTCCTCTCCATTTTAAGTATTGTGTTTGTTTGTTTTCTTAATTTTATAACATGTTATCAACACGAAATCTCTACCTTTCAAGCTTCAAGAATGAATATTCATTTGGTTAATAACAACATCAATGATATAGATATGTGTCTCGCTGATAGTACAACAACTCGCATTATCCTCAAAGATAAAAAATACTTCTCTTATTTAGTAATGCAAGAAGCCAATGTTAGCACTATAGCAAGTAGTACAAAGTTAATTGAACGCTCTGGAATAACTAATTTGTCTTTATGTAGAGGAACAAAATTTTATATCAATAATGTATTATATTCTACCAAGTCTTAAACAAACTTGTTAAGTTTTAAGAATATCCACCGAAATGGATTTTATATTAAGACAACTAATGAGGGAAATATTGAATATCTGTAAATTACTAGTTTGATCTTAGGTAATGAATACATATTGAAAAAATTACATGCATTTTCCTCTGGTTTGTACTACACGTATATTAGTATAACTAAAACATATGCTACCATAAATCACAAGTTTACAAATTATAATACATTTATTATTTGGAATGAGCGGTTGGGTCATCCCTAATCAATTATGATGCGAAAAATGATTGAGAATTCGTGTGAACATCATTAATCAACCAGAATATTCTTCAATCTAAAGATTTTCCATATGTTGCTTGTTCTCAGAGAAAGTTGATTTTTTTATCATCACCGGTAAAAATTGAAAATGAGTCTCTTATATTTTTGAAACGTATGCAAAGGGATATTTGTGGGCCAGTAGACCCACTATGTGGACCATTTAGATTTTTTATGCTTCTAATTGATGCATCAACTAGACGGTCTCATGCATGTTTATTATCAACATGCAACCAAGCATTTATTAGATTGCTTACTCAATTAATTCGATTACGAGCACATTTTCCTGATTATCCAATTAAGAAAATATGCTTTGATAATACTGCTGAATTTTCTTCCCATATTTTTAATGACTATTGTATGTCCATTGAAATTGATGTTGAGCATTTTGTAGCACATGTTCATAGACAGAATGGTCTTGCAGAATCACTCATCAAGCGTTTGTAATTAATTGCAAGACCATTACTTATGAGAACAAAACTTCCAATTTCTTATTGGGGGCATATGCTATTTTGCATGCAACAACTTAAATTCGCATCAAACCAACAAGTTATCATAAGTACTCCTCTTTACATTTGGTTTTTGGTCAAGAACCTAATATTTCTCATCTAAGAATTTTTGGATGTGTTGTTTATGAAGCAATTGCTCCACCACGTACAACGTACTAAATGGGCCCTCAAAGGAGGTTAGGAATTTATGTTGGGTATTAGTCTCCATCTATAATAAAATATCTAGAATTATTAACAAGAGACTTATTCAAAGCTCAATTTGTTGATTGTTATTTTGATAAACAATTTTTCCAACATTAGGGGGAGAAAAATAAACAACTGGTAAAAGATATTAGTTGGAATGAATTATCATTATCTTATATTGATCATCGTACTAAACAATGTGAACTAGAAGTTTAAAAGATAATTTATTAAAATAGTTTAGCTGAACAACTACCATATATATTTATTAACCCAAAGAAAATGACTAAATCACATATACCAGTTGTTAATGCTCCAATCAAAATTGATATCCCTGTAGGACAAATTAATGTCGCAAATGAATCCAAAGCATGCATGAAGCGTCGCAGGCCTGTAGGTTCCAAAGATAAAAATCCTCAAAAAAAAAGGAGCTAAGAATCTATATGGCCAAATCGAGGATACAATAATTCTAGAAGAGTCTTTAAAACAATCCCCAATTGTAGAAGAAACACAGGTACCTAAAATTTGTGAAAATAAAGAGATCTCGATAAATTATGTTCTAAATGGAATAAAATGGAACCAAAATGAAGTCAACATTGACAATATTTTTGCATATAATATAGCGTTAAATGTGATAAATAATGATTATCATGAACCAAAGTCGGTTGATGTCACGCCCCGCTCCGCGGGCTCTAGGACACAACAACTGCTACGACAATCTGAGGAGGAATACTCTACCACTCAACCCTCGAGTTGCCGTAAGGCTAATAAAAACCCAGGAATCAACGATATCAAATAACAAGTACAACATGATAAAGAAAGTTATGGAAATGTAGGGAAAGCATCAACGATACCAATGGATAGAAAAGTATGAGAAATATCCCAATAAACAACCAAGGATCATGGATACAACAATTTAAAGAAATAATAACAACCTAAATCAAACTCTTTACTTCTCAAAGTAATAACTAACAAGAAGAACTAATAAAAAAAATGAACAACCAACTCAAGATCATCAATTCTCTATCAATGAAGAAAAAACAAGGAGAAGGAGCTTAGCTCAAGGATTTAAAAATCACAATGGATGAATCTTGGCTCTAAGGGTGGAAAGGCAATGCAAGCAAACTCCTCTTCTAACTCCAATGGAAGCACAAGAGAGAGGAGGAAGAAAGAAGAAGAGAGATGGAAGAAAGGGGCAGCCAAAATGACTCAAAAACAAGGCTTAGCCTTAAGAACGAGGCAAGCCCTGCCGGCGCACGCCGCCTGTAGGCTCCTGGCTAGGCTAGCCTGTGGGTGTAAGCGGCCCGCAAAGGCTTGCTTAGTGAGTCTCATGAGCGCGGCGACCCCAATGGCTGTGTGCACACAATTCGTCCTTCAGTTGAAGCCTTGAAAATGAGCATGCATGTGCACGTACCACAGCGCCAGGGTTCATTTTAGCACATTCAAGTCATTTCTGGACCCGTTGTTCGTACGCCTAAGTCAGTTGAATATAAATGGGTATTTGTGTGAAAACAAAATGATCTTATTTGTCTATGTATTTTTATAAAGAGATCCGAAAAGAATGAGTTTGTTATAATTGCAGTTTATGTTGACGACTTAAATATTATTAAAACTCTAGAAGAGCTTCAAAAGACTGCAAATTACTTAAAAAAAGAATTAGAGATGAAGGATCTTGGAAGAACAAGACTTGGGTTACAAATTGAACATTTGAAAAATGGGATTTTTGTGCATCATGAAGCTTACACTACAAAAGTGTTGAAACAATTTTATATGGATAAATCACATCCATTGACTACACTGATGGTCGTAAGGTCGCTAGTTATGAATAAAGATCTTTTTTTACCTCGAGAAAATGATGAGGAACTACTTGATTATGAAGTACCATAATTTAGTGCAATCAGAACACTAATACGATACTTGGCTTGTCACTCTCCTTCTCATTTTCTCTTCCTTGGCCATTAGGAGGATAGAGGGTTTCCAGGGCATTTATTGGGTTAGTTTGGGTCATTTGAGTAATTATCACCCAAGCTTACTCACCAATGTCTTTTCTTGAATGTACAAGGACATTGTTGTCTTTTGCCAAATGCTTATTCACTCTTGTCTTTGTTTCATAAGCATGAGGGTAACTTAGTCATTTTTTGAAGTCCATGGTATTTTGGTTAATACATTAAATATTTAGGGGAAAATGGTCATTTCCCCTTAAAACCTTATCCATTCCTTTAAATTCAAGGTTCCTTAGAGGCTAAGCTTCTCATTCATCCCTTAACACTTCTCTTCTTCATTCCAACGGCTGACCCTTTCTTCTTCTTGCCTAATTTTGTTTGGTTTGAATTTTAGAAGGTAATTATCCATTCCTTTCATTTATTTGGATAAGGTATGCATCTTCTATGTTGTGCTTGTGTTTTTAGCTCTTGAAATGGTTAGTTAACTCTCATGCTCTTCCTTGGAAATTTGTTCTCAAAATCTTTGTAATTGTTTGGCTATTTAAAGGTTGTTTGAGTTGTGAATACCTTGTATTGCACCTGTGCATCCATGGAATTAGTATTCCTTTGAATTCCATGAGTTTTGATGGCATTTATGTAGAGTTTTGGTGGGGGAAAGAAGGGTGTTTAAGAGCTCAAAATGATGCCATAGATTTGTTGATTCATGTGCCTTTTACCTGTCAATTGTATAATTGTGAGAACTTGGTGTCTTTCCCTTGGATTGTTGATGAGTTTGGTCTCGGGTAATGTAGCAATCCTGATTTTACTATAGCACCGATAAGCTTTAGTTGTAGAATCCTGAATATCCAGTCAAAATTCTACACTCCCACTTGAACTGACCCTCGTAGTAATTAGCTAGACACATGAATCAACAAATCTATGGCATCATTTTGAGCTCTTAAACACCCTCCTTTCCCCCACCAAAACTCTACATAAATGCCATCAAAACTCATGGAATTCAAAGGAATACTAATTCCATGGATTCAAGGGTGCAATACAAGGGATTCACAACTCAAACAACCTTTAAATAGCCAAACAATTACAAAGATTTTGAGAACAAGTTTCCAAGGAAGAGCATGAGAGTTAACAACATAGAAGATGCATATTTTATCCGAATGGATAATTACCTTCTAAAATTCAAACCAAGTACTAATGTATCTTGTTGGTCACACAAGACCTGATATCTCATTTGTTGTTAATTTATTAGCATGATATAGTTCTTCTCCCACACGAAGGCATTGGAATGGAGTAAAACATATAGTTTGCTACATTCGAGGTATAATGGATATGGGCTTGTTTTTCTCAAATTTACATAAATCAGATATAATTGGTTATGCGGATGCAGGGTATTTATCTGACTCACATAATGGTCGATCACAAACAGGATATTTGTTTACATGTGGTGGTACCATTATTTCATGGCAATCTATGAAACAAATTATAACAACCACATCATCAAATCATGCAGAAATTTTAACAATACATGAGGCAACCCGAGAATGCGTTTGGCTAAGATTTGTAATTCAACACATTCGATGGATTTGTAGTTTGTCTTCCAGAAAAATGACCCCAATAGTCCTATATGAAGATAGTCCTAAATGTATTACCCAACTGAAAGACGGATAGATAGAACAAAGCATATTTTATCATAATTTTTTTTACTCATGAACTTCAGAATTTTGATATTAATAAAATTCGTTCAAGTGATAATCTAGCATATTTGTTTACCAAGGCACTTCCTACGACGATATTTGAAAAGGTAGTCCATAATATTGAAGTTCGTCAACTCAAAGATCTTTAACTAATATTGTCATGATTTTTAGCCCATTGGATTTTTTACTAGTAAGGTTTTAATGACACATTTAACTCTTCATCTCCTAAAACTCCTAAACCTCTTCATTTGCTGAACTTTTAAAACTCCTAAAACTATTGATCTTCTCATGTCTTTTCATCTTCCCATAATATTTATGAGGACGTTTAATAGATGTGACTTTTCAAATGAATTTTAGCCTATAAATAAAGACTTTGTAATCTTATACAATACACATAATATTATATACCAAATGAAATGAATAAGAAAGACTATTTTTCCTTTCTCTTGAGGTTAACTATTGTGTTTGTTTAATTACTTTCTTGATTTTATAACAAAAAAAAAAAAAATGATATGTTGGCAAATATGAATAAACTAAGGGGCTAGAATGGGAAAAAGGAAAATATAAATAGTTACACTATTATTAATTTAATTAAAGTTAAATATTTTAATATTAAAATTTTAATTTTTCTAATTTATGACGTTTATTAATACCAATATTTTTATTAAAAATCAATTGTTATAAAAAAAATTTAAATTAATTATAATTAATTAAATCTTGTAATAAAATAAGGTAAAACTCTCTCCTTTCTGTTTTTCTCAGTCGCTGAGCATCTCACCGTGTTCTGCCATGGCGAGGGTTTCCCTTCGATCCATGCTCTTCTTCTTCATCTTCTGGTTCTCTCTCTCGGCGTCGATCTCTCTCGCATATAGGCCGGGAGATGTTGTTCCGATGAGCAAAGCCGGACAGTATCATGGGGTGAGAGATCTTGGCATGAGATTTACCAAAACCCTAATTTTTATACATTTTTTGCATTGATTTTGATGATTTTTGTTTAATTTTGTGAAATTTCAGTCAAGGACTGTTTGGCATGATGTAATCGGTCGGCACTGCCCAATGTTCGGTGTTAATCGTGAGGTATTGTGCTACTGCTGTCGCTGTCTTGTTGCTAGGGTTTCCTCACCATTTTCTTGTGATTTTTTTTTATTATTTTTGTTGTTTTTTGGATTAGGTTTTGATCCCGATTGAGAAGCCGGTTGGTTATACTGGAGCTGATCCTTATAAGATGTGAGTTTATTTTGAAGGGTTTTTTTTTTTTGGTTTAATTCTTTGTTGTTATATAAGATATCTATGCTATAATTTGATGTAGCAAAAGATAGTTTTGAAAGAATGCTCAGTTGCATATTATAGTTAAACTATAATTGTAAAGATTGACAATGTTGATTTTTCAGTCCAATTCTAAAAAATTTGAGTATGTGTTAGTCCTGCCTAGTCCCATGTTGACTATGAGCTTTATGAATCTTGAATTGTCAGGAAGTTAAAAGTTTTGAGGAGTTCGGTTCTACATATTCTGCAACCTTCATATTTGGAGGAAAATAGCCAATGTGTTGATCATCATAAGCATGCACACATATTATCATGATCCTTAACAGGAATATGCATGCATGCATACATTCACCCTATTCACTGTATAATATCCACTCAGCAATTAATTTTAGTTTTTGTTTATTTCAGTTTGGGTTGTAGTATTACCGGTGTCACTTACAATCCTAGGTGTCTCATATTGACACTATGATAACTAGGATATTTTTGTGAGATTTGTGTGCAGTCACCCATGCTTTTTGGATATATGGTTAATTAAGTATGCTCCAAAACTTATTCATCTGGAGGAGATATATATTTATGTATATATATATTTCTTTTTGACATGGCTAATCTGCAGATCATTCCAAGTTGGTCATGAAAAATTTCTTATCCCATGGCTTCTTGTTATAAACCGCAAAAGCCCTGAAGTTCCAATGATTGATGTACATTTGGTAAGCAATTGCCTTATTTTTAAATAAGCACATGTTTTCTTTGGCTGTTATGGTGAGCTATGTGAATTGTTTTATGATTATATTTACTCTTTAATAGCAGCTCTTACAAATATAATACTTTCATGAAAGCTCTTAATGTTGGATTTACATTTTAAAAGTGTGATATAAAGAACAACTTGTACTTATCTCACAGAGGTACACTGGAGGTGATCTACATGGCGTCATTGCAAAAGTCATAGATATGCCTCATCATTGTATGTACTATAATCGTCTTCACTTTGTTTTTGTGCATTTACTTTTATAGTTATTACTCTACTTTTCATCAACATAAAACTTCTCACTCTCCACTATTAGGTTTCCTTGAAATTTATCAATGTGAATGATGATTATCCAAGATTTGTATTTTTTCCCCCTTTGGCATACAGAATTTTTGAATCTATAGAGGTCTAACCCAATCATTACCTTTAAAATTACTTGATGAGAGAGAACAAATTTGTGAAGAAATAGTTGACATGCTTGCCCTTGAGGATTACTGATGCAATAGAAGATCTTTATCACCTAACACTCATCCTCCATGGAGTCTTATCTAAGCAATAGAGGATAATAAATGAGCTCCACTTTGATCGAGGACACCTTGTGAGAGAAAATAGCATCATTTATCAGGTTAGGCCATCATCATGCTTGTCTAAGTTCAAGCTTGGTTTGACTTTTAGACAGTTAAGTCCAGGCTGGCCTCAGTCCAAGCTTGTAGCCCTACTGCCAACTCTTGGCAATAAAAATGTTAATTCTATTTAAAGTTTTGAAGTGGAGGTGTAAGGTTTGTCTTAGAGGAAAGTCCACTCCATCCGTCGATGATAAGGGTGGCTTCTCAAGTTTTTATACTAAATGTCTAGGAATAGAGGCAAAGTTACATGTTTTAGGATAAAATATTTGTCATACTTTAACTATAATTAGAAGTTAAAGAGATCCCAAAAATATGTTTTCATTCGACTTTTAAAGCCAGTATTTAAGGTTTTACCTTTCACTAAGGCTTGGTTCTTTTTAATGATTTGTTGCCTATGAGTGTTTTGACCTCAATGGAGTAAAATATACGTTTTTACTTACATTTTTCTTTTTCTTTTGTTTTATTTATGTCCCTTTGCAACCAGATATTGAGGTTCATGAGGATATTCACAAACACTTTTGGGATCCACAGAACTGGCCTAAGCATGTTCTTGTCCGATATACGTGGTTAGTATTATTTCGTGAGATTGTTTGGAATATCTTATTCATAGTTATGATAATTTGCCTTTTGGGGAGCTCTAAAAGAGTGTATTTGGCTGTGATTTTGCACAAATATCATATACATTGGACGCATGAGGTCATCCTTCCATTTTCTCAAATCAATTATTCCTGCTATAATACTTGTATATTAAGCTAATTATATAACAGGACTATGGGTCCATCAAGTTTCATGAAAATATTATCATACAAATCCCATTCATGGAATGTGAATAGTAGCTTTCAACATCATATTTTCCAGAAGGAATTCTTTAATGCGTACCTAATTTGCACACATTATGAAAAAATTGATATTGTAACAAAATATTTTATATGAAAGCCTTGCGTTTTCTTTCTTTCCAAACAAAAGCTTGCCAAAAGGTCTGTTAAGGACTAGTCTAAAAACCACACCTTAGACTAATAATACCTTCGGAGACCTTTAAGATTTCCCCCTTCGTTGGACTCTCAATCCTTTCTTAAATGAGATTTGTTTTCTGGAATTCATATTCTTTTCTGTTCTAAGGTAAACAGAAATAGATCGTGTGCAAGTTTTTGTAGTTGGTATGCTAACTGGCTCTAAAACTAGGACCTTGACCTATAAACTTCTTTAATTAACTATTCATGGTCTTGTCCTTTTATTTGACTGTTAATTGATGTTTACTAAAAATATATTATGGCAGGGAGGAACATTCAGAAATTGATGTTGCAGGAGGGTTCTATGTGTTATTTGGATCAGGTAAATTCCATGTGTATATTTGCTTGAAAGAAACCTAAATTCTTTAAGTTCTGGTAAAAGGCAATCATTCCATTCTTGAACCCCTGTTTTCATCTAGTGCTGTTATGATGTTGAAATTGGGATACTTCAATATGGAGTTGTTCATGAATCAAGTTAATCATATTCTTGCATGTTGGTTTTCAAATATGAATTTTGTTGCTTTTAGAATATAGCTTGCAATCTACATAGGAAGCTAGATTTCTTTTATTCATATTTGACAAAGTTATTTTTATTTTTGTTTACTAACCTTAATCTAACCATGGTGTTTCTGCCCTGAAATTGGGTTTGAGAGTGTTTCTTTGAGGTTCAGATTGTGAAAGAGCTAGCAACATTTTTGCTATCAATCCGCGTAGGAAATGAGAAACAGGCATCACCCATTTTTTTTTACTTTTTTGTCCTTAATTATAGTTTGGTGTAATCTAGAAGCATTTTCATTCTGTATGTAGTGAAATGGAAATATACCATCTGAGATTTAATTTAAGAGGAACTGCACATCAGTAAATTGCACTGATGAATGATCCAGGAAATCAATATTACCACATGTTATACATTTGCTTATAGCAAAGAATAACAATCTAATTTCTAAATTACATTTGCAATCTGCTTGCATACAGGTATTGTCCTATCCTTCATTCTTGCAATTTTTGTGTTGCAATCATCCCAAGATAAGCTCGCTAGGTATGAAACTCCATGCTTTTCTTTTTCTGTGATTGTTTTTCAGCTTTTACCATGAGGAAGAAGAAATTTAGAATATTGTTATGCTTACATTTTACAAACGAGCGCTTTCTTTAAAATTGTAATGCAACATTGTGGTTGCTCAGGTTTGTGAGGGAGACTGTTGCGGAGAGTAGTATGCCTGGGGGAGGAGGAATTGCGAAGGTCGAGTGATGAATGATCTCCTTCTTATATTCCGGCAAGACATATGATTGGCCGGCCTTGAATAATGTCCAGTGAGGAATGAGTCAAAGACAGAAGGGCCTCTTTCGAAGAGAACATTGATTGCTTATTTTGAGATCATGTCTATTAAAGAATACGAGTTGGATATCCGAATGTAAAATGGAAACTAGAGATCAACTGTTGCTAGTTTTTTTTTTCTTTTTTTTTTTTTAGTTGGAAAGCCAAATTTCTGACCTGTCAAGACTAGTCTCAGTAGTAGCTAAAAGAAAAGTGAATACATTGTTGAAACTCTATTGAAAAGATGTAGTTAGGGTTTTCTGTTTCAGTCTGATATTGCATTTGTGTGTTTGTGACTCTAAGATTTTGAGCTCTTACTACTTGTTGGGCCTTGAGGTTTAGGGACAAAACTGGCAAGTGAATAATATATTTAACATTCCATCTCTCCAAATATATATTTTATTTTAGAAAACAGCCTTAATTATCATTTTTGTTCTCTTCCAAACCCAAAAATGTGTATCTAATTTAAAATTAATAAATTAAATATATTTTATTATTAAAATGGAGAAAATTAATTCCAAAATTACTTTGAAAAACTTGGAGCAATACTAAATTATTTTTAAATTATGTGAAGGTTTTTGATAGTTTTATAAATTTCATATTAAAAATAATGACCTTATTTGGAACTAGTTGTAGAAGAAATTTACTGGATTTATCAGCTAAAGAAAGTGTGCATTTTCAGATAAAAACAAAACAAATTGAGAGATTCTTCCGTGAGAATAAAGTTGGAAACCATGAATTTTTAGAAAAATAGATAGAGATTCAGATTATTACATGGGAATGAGTGGTAGGTTTTTAAACGTTTTCAAAAATTGACATCTATGACAAGAATTTGTCATATAATGGATCTGATCCCTGAATACAAACGAAGTTTATATAATTTTCCATTCTATTTTGACACTTTTTCTGAATGAGTAATTTAATAAAAAAATAAATATATTATTGATAATTATTATATTTTAATATTTTTTTGTTACATGTGTCAAAAGCTCATTAAACACTACACGAACTACACCTAAATCGACCTCGAATACAAAAATCCTGTATAAAGCTACTATTGATGACTATAATAACAGCCAAACTATCATCTTAACAGAAAACATTATGCAAGTTATAAGAACAAAAAAAATATAAAAATAAAACATAAAATAACACAAAAAGGGCCAGTGTACATAAGCATCAAAAAGCAGACTACATTTTTTTTTTTTTTTAATCCTGGATGGCATAAGAAACTGCTATAAATTGATGATGATACAGTTCCTATGATGAATAATAATTTTTGGCTAACTAATTTCTTACAAATCTCAGCAAAAGAATAATAACTAAGCAAAAAATAAGATATCTTCCTGCTCTACTTTGAAAACTTGACAAGCATCTCTCATGCTAGTTGATGCCTCCAATTCATAGTATAGTCCTCACTAAATATGAACCATAATATGATTGTACAAAATCAAAGGTTGACATATGACTTAAGCTTGTAGATCTTTATTTGATCTCCATACTGGGATTTTCGGGCCAAGACAATCAGTTAAATCAGCTCCATTGTCAACAGCAAGCAGATGATCAGATTCATTTTCCCTCACCTATATATGTATATATATATAATGAAAGAATAAGTAAGACGTAAATAATGATACACCAAGCTTGAGTTGAAGAAATGTCGGTAATATCAGCTTCATATAGTAACCCATCAAAAGGTCTCAATATAAAACAACAGAAAAATTGTAGCTAATAACTGCATATACATGAATACAGAAATGACAGGCTAAACATATGATGGATGCTCTTTCCATTAAAACAATTTATCCCTTAATTTATTTTCTCCAACACTCGAGAACATAACTATGAAGATTAAATTGTTGTAGGAAACTTCCTAATGCAAACAGAAATTGGTGACAATTGCGAAGAAGTTTCAATCTAATTCATGCGGAAAGCCTATGGAAAAACAACATTAAGAAAGCAAGGACACTCTCATTGTGAATTTCAACACTTAATATAGACTCCAACAATCATGCTTCAGTTTGTTTTTAGGCAACCTTTACACTGATTTATTTGACATAGACATAATTGTTACTGATTGGCAGAATCAAGTGTCAGAAGTGATTCAAAAACAAGATGCATGGCACATGCATACATATATATATATATATATATATATATGGAGCCTCCTTCTCAATATATAGCAAACTGTGACAGAATGATGCTCATTCATAATAATGTCTAAAAACAAATACTTTAAAATAAGGAAACTCATTTCCAAAGAGTTTCATTGAAGCAACCAAAAGAAAATACATAAATAACTCTATAATTTCAAGCTACTCTTGGCATTCAAGTACTCCCTTATATTTTCAAGGCTATATTGTGAGCATGACAAACTAATATTTGAATAAACAGTTCTTGTGACATGCCTAAATTTAGGTCGCAGCTTTATTGGAGAAAAAAAAAACAGAGACCCCAGGGTACAGTAGAAGTCAAAAATTTGAGAAAAAATAAATCCTAGTCTTGTTTCTGATACCTGAATTGATGATTCAATTGCCTTTTGTTGACTCTCCATTGAGCAGAAGTAGGAATATAAGATCATCCCGAATAATGCAATCAAAATTCCCAGTATATTTCTCCAGTTAAACGGATCACTAAGTAAAACATATCCAAATGCCAAGACAAGACAAGTTTTTAGATGTCCTAAGACTTGATAGGTGATGGGTGATGTTTTTCCAATTACAAGAAACGTACTGAAGTTGACAGACACAGATATAAGACATGATAACAAAATGAATACCTGCAAAAAAGATTCATGGCCATAATGCACCAAAAAATAAAATGTAATAAAAAACAATCTAGTTTTGTTATTTACCAGAACTTGAGGGGTGTACTTGAAGCTAAAAACATTGAGGTTTGTCAGGAGCCCATCAAGAAATGGGCCTGTAATGAATAATGTCAATGCTTGGTACGGCGAAGACTGATACAAAAGTTGAGTTGAAGAGATCTTAAATCTCTTTTGAATTGTGTTAGTCATCTGAGAGATGGTTAAGATCTCAACGGCAATCAATAAGATGAGTGTGAAAATAAAATATCAATAGTTGAATCAGCTCCAGAAATCATTTTCAAATCAATGGAATCAGAATCATCAAAAAGGGACAAAATTCTGAAACTTATGAAAAACAAACAAATAGTTGTAGATATTATTGCAAAACAAGCTAGGCCTAAGTTCTTTAATTGTCATGTAGCAAGAGGTGCTCCTACATGTTCTAGTTTGACTTCCTCACCAAAAGGGAACAAGTAGGTAGCCCGCTTCAAAATAACAAACCATTTAGCAAGTTCTCGATGAAATAAATAAATAAATAAATATAAAGAAGAAGAAAGAAAGAGAAGCATGTGGAGTTATTAAAACTCACTCACAATGAAACTCTACGGAAGAAAGAATAAGATTTGACATTCAAATATAGTTGCAATAAAGCCAGTGCAAAAACCTATACAGCCATACTCGGTGACAATATCAAATCAGGAGGTAAAAACTAACACTCACTAACCTCAATGACCTGGGCAGCACTTTGACTCCTCTATAGCAGGGGGTATACACCTTGACATCTACAAATAGGAAAACACAGCTTTTCATCACGGGCTGATTAAATACCATTTCGCTACTACAGAAAAAAAATAAAAAAATAAAAACACTGGCTTTGCTCAACCAAAAAGCGGCAATCAAGCAATTTATGTGAAATGAAGAACTCCAATAAAAATTCCATGAAAGATACAATTTGAGCAATGCAGGTTGTCATCACTGCAAGCAAAGATAAGACAGACCCTAGGACATTCAGTTGCAGATCAGTTACAGTAGCAACACCAACACCAAAAAGAAGGATGCTGAGTGCTAACTGGATAGTCCTACTGCAACACCAAGAGAAATAAAATCAACAGTTAGATAAAAAATAATAATTAACTTCAATCTCCATGATTCTTTAACAAAGCAGTAATAATAATATGTGAAAAACAAAGGGGCAGTGCATTAGTAATAATTACAATGAATATTAATGTGCACTTTTTATAATATGCAGCCCCAACTCTTACAATAAGAAATACTTATCCAAACAGATAAAAAAATAATCTTGGAGAGGATAAGATGTTAGAAATTTGTAAGGTTGCAAATCCTAAATTCCATTTAGCAAGAACGCTAACAGTAATAAAGAAAACAAGCAAAAAAGGAAGAACATACCATAATTTATACAGGTTGACCCAGAACGGGCTACATTTTATTTATGTTATTGATACAAATTTTACTATGAAGACCAAATCGAGGGTACAAAATTGTAGCTCACAATTTCTCTATATGTCAAACCTTACTCTAAGGATACCTCACAATATTATTTCCCTCTCACTTGATACACATTTCCAAAGGGTAATCACCCCTTTTATAGGCAAAAATGGCTCACCAACGATAGCTTAGGCATTTGGCATTGTTGTCAATTCCAGTTTTTTGTTTTCAATTTCAAGTTTTAGAAACAAAACTAATAAAAACATGTTTGACACTTTTTTTGTTTTAAAAAATTTTAACAACAATCCTCGTGTTTCAAAAAAAAAATGGGAAACAACATTTTTATGTTTTCAACTTTTTTGCAAAACCCCTCCTCCCACCATGAAACCCCTCCACACTCTCTCTCTCTCTCTCTCTCTCTCTCTCTTCTTTTGGTTTTTTATTTTTATTTTTTAAAAAAAATCTCTCTTTTTTTACAAATTAATACCAAGTCTTTAAAAATAATATTTTTAAGAAAAATATTTATAAAAATTTATTATTTGGCATGTTAATATTTTATAAATTAGTTTATACAGTATAAAAAATTATATTTTTAGAAAATATTTGTGAAAATTATTGTTTGACCCCTAATTTTTAAAAGATATAACATAATAAATATATATTTCAAAAAACTATAGTTTGAGCTATTGACTTTTTACTTGATTTCCAAAAAAAAAATTATGATTACGTCTCTATAGCCCCTTCTTCCCTTTATTTTTTTTTAAAATCGGATGGGTCCAATCTGAATATATTTAATAATACAACCAACTAATATAAAAAATATAAAATATATGAATTTGCACAAAATAATAATAAACATCATAATAAATTTTTGTACTAACCCAACGTGTTTTTCATTTCAGCTTTTTAAAATACACAACAGTTAGTGTATCCAAACATACTTTTGTTTTTAAAAAATTGATAACAAAACAAAAACAAAGCAAAAACAAAACAAAAGCGAAATAAAAACAATAAAACAAAAAAACAAAAACGATGCCCTATTGCATGCAACTTTAGTTGGATTTCAACAAAAACAAAATGGAGACACTATCGCTGCATGCAACTTTAGTTGGATTTCAACAAAAACAAAATGGAGACACTATCGCTGCAACGGAGACATAGTGTTTGATTTGTCTCCACGCGAGAAATTGTTACATGTGGAATTCAAAATAAGATAAGATGATGGTTAATCACATGGGCTACTATCATGTATAAAAGTAAATAATCACATGGATGGCTATTTTTAGCCTTCATTCTTGACTTAGCAACCACCTTATTTGACTTGCTAGACCAAGGTTGGTGAGAAATTTTTGCCTATGAAAGGGATTTTTACCCTTTGGAAATATGTATCAAGTGAGAATGCAATAATATTTGAGAAATCCTTGGAATATTGTGCCTGGCACAGTTTTGTACTCTCAATTTGTTGTTCATAGTAAAATCTGCAATGATAGCAAAAATAGAACATAGCCTATTCTAGGTAAACTTGTATAAACTATGGTGCGTTCTTTGACCTTCCTCTATTATTGTTACCTTTGTTGCTCTTCCGATCAAAGCTTCTACCTCTATCAACATTTAATGCAATACTTGATGTATAGCGCCCCCACACACACACACAACAAAAAAAAAAGTCTTTCTTGAGAATTTCTTCAGCAAGAATTGCATCTCTGATTTCTACAAATTTCAACTTAGCATCACCTAAAAAATTAGAAATAGTTGCTTTCATTGATTCCCAACTATTAGACAAAGATGCTAACAACACAAGGGCACGCAATTCATCATCAAACTGAATCTCTGGCAATATCGACTGATTGCCTATAGTATTGAAACAGTTTAAATATTCAACAACAGCCACACCTTCAACCATCTTCAAGTTGAAGCATTTCTTGACAAGGTGTATTTTGTTGTTAACAAAAGGCTTCTCTTACATATCAAATAAGGCCTTCATCATGCCTTCTTTCTTCATAGTTCATGGTTTTGTTCCCAACAGTAGACATAATTTCTTAGCTATAGAGATAGTCTTTTATTTGCATCGTCTAGAAGGCCAAATCCATGCCATCGAACTTTGCAAATCCCAAAGCAGGTCTCTCTTCACTGAATATTATTCTTCTCTACGGCCAGGCTTTGATACCAATTATTAGGAATTTGTAGAGTCGCGAATTCTTAATTCTACTTAACAAGAACAATAATAATAAAGAAAACAACCAAAAAAGAAAAAAACATAAGATTTTATACATATTCAATCAAAATGGGCTACATCATGTTTTTGCTATCGTTGTAGGTTTCACTGTGAACAACAAATTGAGAGTACAAAATTGTGCCTCACAATTTCTCTCTGTGTCACACCTTACTCTTAAGGATTTCTCACAATATTATTTCATGCTCACTTGATACACATTTCCAAAGGGTAAGCATCGCTTTTATAGGCAAACATGCTCACCAACCATAGCTTAGCAATTTAAATAAGATGGCTGCTAAATTAAGAATGAAGGCTAAAAATAACCACCCACGTAATTAATTACCCTTATGCATAATAGCAGCCCATGTGATTAGCTACCAACCTTGATTTAAGCTTCCTATATTAACCTAAGAGCCTATGTTGAATGCTTATTACTAAAAAAGACATAAGGTTAATCTACATCAAATAAAGATTTCAGTCTTTTGGAGGGTATCCTGAACAACAAAAAATGCGATACGGAGAAGTGAGGAAATAGTTGAAAGTGAGGTAATCGGTCCACCAAGAAAAACCAAGAAAAACAAAGTGTGGAAAGTATGGCAGCCCAAAAAAATCAGGTAGAGGCATGGAAGTTAGATCAAAAGAAGAAAATATAGCTTTAGGGAGTGGATGTTATAGGCTTCCAGAGGAAAACATGGAAAAACAAAAAGGAACAAAATAAAGGTAAATGTTCTTAATGAGACCAGACATGTGATCAAAAAATAAGATTAGTAAAGGTAAAGATAACCATAGAAACAATAAACACTTTTTCTGCTCACCATTGATCTTTGTTTTTGTTTTTTACCTTTTTTTTTTTAAATTTCATTTTTCAACAAAAGGAGAGGTGGTGAATAAACAATTAAAAAACATCTTAACTGATCTTATGCAATCCATTTATGGCTATGACAGTACTGATTAAGAGATGATATTACACGTATTCCAACTTAAGTAAAAAGGCAACAAATAAAAAACAAACTCTTTAACCATAGTTTCCAGTTAAATTAATTTGACCGGAAAAGAATGAGTAAAATAAAGATACTTTATCTTTTATTAGATTTGCAATGAGAATACACAAAACACTGACCTGAATTTCTTCCTGAAGAATAAAGTTTCCAGTAGAACAGTGCAAGGAATGATGGCAAGCTTTGTCATCTGGAAATAAAAGGATGTATAAGAGAAGTAAACGTAACTAAAATCACCTATCCACTAAAAGAAATCGCAATCTATCCTAATAAACACACTGATGATCGACAATGCAACATTACATTAGATATGCTAATTTTAGGCATTTTATCCACACGTGAAGCTATGAGAATAGAAGCATACTCAAAGCACAAATTACTCTGCCAGTAGATTGAGTTGCTCACAAAATCAGAGACTTGCACTAGAATAATGGGCATGCATGAAAGGTCATTTGATTTTTAATCCATGCTGTGCTTTGAACTCAATTCACAGTATGGCATAAATTATCTCTCATTTAAATTCTAACAGGACTCATTTCCAATAACTATACAGCATGATAATTTTTAGAGAAAAAAAAAAAATCGGCAAGGAATGGCACCTGATAAAAACCAACAGAGTTGAAACCTAAACTCAAATTCAGCAACCCAATTGAGATCCCATTGAGTATCCCAAACCCCATCACCGCCCTCGGATCAAAAGGCTTGTGCTCAAACAATTTCATCCATAGTGCCACATGCAGTGAGCAAAACGTAACAAGCAGATGCCAGCTCGTCAAGGTTGTTGCTGCAAAACCATCCATCAAGCCTTAAACACTAAAAAACACCTCAAAACCTAACAAATCACTAGCACTTCCTCCTAAAAACTCAAGAGGAACCCAATAAAAATCATACATTGAAATAGGTGGCACTCTCAATCCAATTCTCTCAAATTAAGCATAAAACATAAACCATCATCAAATTAAAACCAGATAAAACGAAATCAATCCGAATCACGCATTTCAATCCATGAAAATCACATGGAATCGCAAAAGAGCTGAGAATCCTCACCGAACGTGAACCCCAGGGTGGAAATGAGCGCTTTGTTGCAAATGACGATGGAGACAGAGGAGACAACGGAAAGGCTCAGTGCGCCGACAGTCCCAAGCTGGAAGCGAACCCCATCACCCATCTCCAAGCTCTGAGATCTCGGAGCTCAGCTCGCCGTCGCCGGAGACATCGGAGAGTTGAAATCGAAACCCTAGATCCGATCTTCCTGTTTTTGGTTCTCAAAAGGCAGTGTTTTTATGAACAAAGCGGGCTTCTTCCCAAATTTTGTTTTCGTAATAGAGTTTTTCACAAAACCCCTTGGAAAGTTCTAAATATGCACAGAAAGAGACATTTATACATATATGCCCCTGAAAACCCCAAAAATTATACACATAAGCTTGTAAAGTTACATGATGAGCGAGAAAATATTATTAAATTATTTTAAAAAAAAATTTGCCCTTGCTTAAATAAAAAAATTATATAAATAATCTTTTTGTAATTATATGAAATTATGTTATAATTTTTTAAAATCAAAATGTACAAAAAAAAAATTAATCATATAACCTTAGTTATGTATGAAATGATAATTATCAATTAATAAAAATTGGTGTAAGTGGCAGAGGTATAGGTGGCTTAAACAAACAACTGTTGGAAGAGATCTATCTTTTATAAGCTCCCAAGTTCAAATGTTGAAGGATTAGATAATATATATTATTATGAAATATTTTTTATGTCTAGTCCTGGTTTTTCTAAGATTTTCTATTTGTATCTATTCTATTTTTTAAAATGTTTTTTTATTTAGAGAACTTTCATTTTTTAAGCGATGTATAAATGTCTTTTATTTTTTAAGTGTTATATAAATGTGGTTTATGAATATTTAAAAGTATACCTATAAAAACATAAAAATTACCTCACTCCAGTCATTAAATATTAAAAGTTAGAATGTAATTTTAAATAATCTTGCAAAAAAAAAAAAACACTTCTTGAAAATTATTTGGGAATAAAAAACATTATTACATTTCCTTTTCCAATAATTGAAAGCAAGCATAATTTTTCTTCTTTTCTTTTGCCATTCTTTTCATGTCACCTTATCATGTCCCACATAGCACTATTAAGTGATGACTAAACTTTGTGAGCACATAAAAGCCAACTTCATTGCCATTGAAAACATGTTTGGTTGTTGTTGAAATTATTATGTATGTATATGTAAATGTCATTTGTCATGTTGAAGTCCATTGCTTGACATCCACTAACAAGGCAAAGAGATAATGCATCCACATCCATGGCCAAATATTCACACTAAAATCCAACCATCTTCCCAAAGTATCACTCTATTGCCTTCCCCACTTAACATAAAGACATCTTCTTTTTTAAATCTCACATATCATTGTGATTCATATTTCCAATATCCATTACCTAATCCCATTAAAAAAAAATTTTTTTTTTAATAAAAATATCTCTTTCCAAAACATCAAAGAATTTTTTTTTAAAAGAAAAACAAATGTTCACACACTTATGTAATCTAATGTTGCCAAACACAAGATTTAACTGGAGTCAATAATAAAATAAAAAATTATCATAATAATTAAAAATTAATAATAAATATAAATACACATATAATTAAATTTAATATTTAAATTATATAATCATAAATAGATATATACCAATCAAAATAAAATAGTCAAAAATACATATCAATTAAATAATTGGTTTAATAAAACAAATTAAAAAATTGATTTTTGACCTCTTAAACTCTAATGATTTTATTCGATTCCTATCTTGATCAATCAGGTCATATGATATTGACCTAGTTTTACTGAGATCGGTTTAAAATGTAATATCCGAATTAACTCTATGACCAGTTCTTTGTTTTTCTAATGAAATCAATCAGGATGGTATGGATCTATATCAGTAATGCATTCGATATATTAAAAATAGTACGACATCGAATCACATAATTGTGTGTAGCCCACAAGTAGCTTTAGCAAAGTCCTACTATAAAGATGCATGCATATACCTCCTTAATTAAAGTCAAAATCACAACTTGCTTTATTTTTGGACAAAAAGGCACTCATATGTTTACTTGTTTATTAATTTATTTTTATCTTTCATCTATTTGTGATCTTCTTCTGTATATTTAAAAGATTGATGCCGAAGTCCCATTATAAGTTATTATTTATAATTTTCCATATTGCTAAGCTCCTCAAGTTATGTATCTAGTTGGGATTATAGACCATGTCATTGCTGCTAATTAGAAGGGTTCTTTTTTCAGGCATACCCTCACAATTATGGGTAATTGCCAATATATTACTGTTGAAATTATATATATATAAGGGATTTTTTTTTTTTTCAAACATACACGGTTTATTAATTCAGCTACTTAGGAGTCAAAATTCACAAGGGACGATAAAAGTCATGTTAGGTGTATGGCCAGTAGATTATATAATAAATTTTTTTTACTATACAAACATCGAGAGAAAGAATACGATATCTCCCATAGGGCCACAGGGGCCCCACAATTCTTCCATACAAAGAATTAAATCATGCGCCTTGCCCACCACTGCATTATGTAATTATCGTTAGGCTACTAGTGGCTTAACTTAAATTATATTTATTTACATCCTTCTCTGCCCATAATTAATTGTAAGTTTTTATAAAGTATATAAACAAGTTTTTTTTTTCAGATATAAAAGCAAATTTGAGTTTTACATGGGTATATTGGCAAATACATACTTTTTTTAGATGTATATAAATAGTTTATTCTAAAAAAAACTATAGTCCATATACTTAGGCCTCCGGTGACACACCGGCTGTCCACCGGTGGTCTGCCCGACTTTCCACGGCCGGCCACCAGTCCACCAACAGTCCGATGGCCTACCGGTTAGCCTCTGACGACCAGTCACCGGTGGTTACGCCGATCTCTGGTGACCGACCACCAGTCCATCGGCGGTCTGGTAGTCGATCCCCCAATCTCTATATTTTTTTTTATTTTGTTAACCAAATATTCATTCTGTAAGAATAAAATATGTCATAATTTCTGTAATAATCACTTACACTTCTTATATAATAAAATTATGCCACATTTTTTTATTTTGCAAGCCAAACAGACACTTAGGGGGTGTTTGGTTGGCATACTTGGAATGGGAATGAGCCATCAATGAGTCCAACCCTTTGTTTGGTTGTACATGCATGGGAGTAAGAGAGGCATGGGGAAGGAGTAAAATCATGTGTCATTGGTAATCACAATCCCCTCAAATTTGAGAGGATTCTTCATTCCTTTATGATGCCTTGGAGATAAAATGACACTTTTGCCCTTGCATTGAAACCATGTATCCTATTTTACCATTTTTTTAATTTAATTTTTTTTACATTCATTTTTTAACATTCAATTATTAATGTTAAAGTATAAATTTTTTTTTAAAAAAAATGAAAGTTTATAATTAGCAATTTAAGTTTTATAAAAAGCTCCTTAATTTTGATATATGATTAACACGATAATTAATAAATAATTAATGATCCCAATGAGCTATTAAAATTAAATATTTATTTATAATATTGAAATCATTTTAATATTTTAATATTTTTTAAAATAGTTGTCACTTAAAAAATTAATTATTATATATATAATTATATTTATTTACATAAGCGTATAAAAGTTAAAAGTTATTTTATCATTTTATAATATTTATTTTATCTAATGAGTTATTAAAATTAAATATCCATTTGTAATAATAAAGTAAATTTAATATTTTAAAAAATAGTTATCACATACAAATCATAATTAAATAATAATTAATAAAAATTTAATCATAATTCTAACAAATATTTAAAATAACAATTGTTTCAAATAATAAAGAAATAAATAAATAAATTTAATTATAAATAACAATTGATTCAAATATTTTTTTTTACTTTAATATGTTATATATATTGTTATTTATTTCTATCAAGGTTATAAAGGTCATTTTACCATATTTTCTTCTTTTACTTTTCCCATTCCCAATGAACTACCCTCTTATACCTTACCAACCAAACACATCCTTCATTCCCAATCTCTCTCCACTCCTCCTCATTTTCATTACTCCTTCACTCCTTTCCATTCCCAATCCGGGAACCAAACGGCCCCTTAATCTTTTGATTATAATATTGCAGAAGTTCAAAGATACCCTTTCATAAAAAAATAATAATAATAAAGACAAAATAAAAGGCCACCAATCCTTGAATATTATATTTTTATTGGTCCATAACATAAGATAACACGGCCATTTGACAATTTAATGATTTATTGTATAATTTCTAATAATATTAGAGTTTAAAGAAGGAAGAGAGTTTCAATGGAGAAAAAAAAATTATTTAATTAAAGAGAAAGCATTTATAGAAATATTTGATTAATTAATTTCAGCCAAAGTTCAAAATAAATAAACAAATAACTAAATTAAAAGAAAAAAATTCTACATACAGCCAATAAAAACAAATAGTTGCTAATACACCCTCATAAAAATTATATTTATTTATACATCTATAAATGTTTTCATTTGTTTTTATATGTTTATAATTGAAAATCAGCTTACATATTTTATCAAAATATAATTTTTTTATATTTTAAATTTTTAAAATAAATGAAGGGAATAAAGTGAAGAATTTTTTTTTGCCAATGAGGTATATTAGTAAATATTATTTTTTTATAAAGACATATAGATCTTTTTTCATGTTTACTGGAAATATTAATTAAAACACCAAATTAAATTTTTTGTATTTTCTTTTTTATTCGATAAATTGTAGTTTATCTATTTTTATAAAAAATAAAATTATAAAAAAAAAATTAATTGAGAGGAGTTTTGTCTTCAAGTCATGGAAAGATGGGTAGCATGATACTTTTATAAAAGGTTCATACTTATGTAGGCATGCTTATGCATTGTGGACTATATGAATTATTTCCTAATTTATGGGATCTAACGTGTCATATATTATATAAAAATATAAATTGAATAAATAAGTAGCTAATTTAACATATCCCAACTCTCAAGTGTCATTATTTTAATTTTAAATCACAATTTAGGATCTTGAAGTTTTAATTGGCGTAGCATATGCTCCATGTTCCATTGGAATATTATTTTTTAGTATTATTATAGTTACTTTAAATCAGACTTCACATACGCATTCAATTTTCAATATAAATTTTGAAATTATATGTTGGGATTAAAAAATTATTAATACATAATTAATGATTTTTAAAAAATTTATTAAATACATAAATTGAAAATATGATTTTTAAATAAGAAAATACATATCTCCTAATTTCAGTCAATTATTAATGATGGTTGCTTGAATATATATATATATATATATATCTTCTGTGTACCTATGAACATTGCTATCAATCGTGATTATAAATAGTAATACAGTAAAAAATGAAATGTACAGTAGTTTGATCTAAACCTTTCAATCAATTTATGCACAATATTTGAACAAATCTGAACCGTCCAACTCAATATTTCATATACCAACATCAAACATTTTAAAAACAAAACCTAAACTAATCAACTCAACTAACCCATAATTAGGTCTCACTATAGCACCTTGATGGCCACTGTGCGTAACTGCGGACGTTCATAGGAACGTCCGCATATGATGTTATATATAGAGAGAGAAAGAGAGAGAGAGTCTTGAGTTGAACATAGTGTAGATTAGAGGGTATAGTGAGTGTTGCTTAGGTTTTAGTTTGAGTTGATTAGTTGTTGTTTTGTTTATAAATAGTTCTGTATGTGTAGTAAAAATAGGGTTGAACGGTTAAAATTTGTTAAGATACTGTGCTGAGTAATAATTGAACTGTTCATATCAAAATTCCATACATCCCACTTTTTACTATGCTATTATTCATCGACTTATACTGAGTTCTCAAACGAGTGGATTGGTTTTTTTTGGGTTGTTTATAATTTTGTGGGTTTTATTTTTCATTATGTAACTAACTATTCATCCACTGCTCAGCACGGATGTTATCACATACATTCGTAGATGCATGGCCCATATATATATATATATATATGACTTTTATATTAAATTTTAAATTTACGTGACTTTCATTATTTAAATTTAAAACACACTAAACACAATGGTATCAAAAGTCTCTGATTATGGGAGAAATATTACAATCAAATCCCCATATTACTGATAGACTGTTGGTGTTCATGTGCACACGGCATTGATTATATATATATATATATATATATATGTATGTTTATTGTATTTGTCAAAAAAAATTCAGCAACAAAAAAAACATATTTTTTAAAATAATAAATGGATTAAGAATAAAATTCAAACATAAATTTCTAAAAACTAAAAAAAAAAAAACGAGAAAGTGATGGTGATTAAAAGTCAGTAATAACATTTGAAAATAAGAAAGTTGAAAAGTCAACAATCAGGGTGGAGATCATATCCCGAGGCAACAGAGGCCACGTCTAAATCATTCCCCCACCAAACCGGTCCCTTTAGTCAACGACACGCACTGCGCACTGGGTCCCACACCTCCGTAGTCAAATCAATCAGGACCATTGGATGCTAATCCTCCCTTCCACCCCCAAACAAATACCAGCCGTACGATTCAGCACGTGCGGAGAGTGGTGAAAATATCTAGCGATCTCGCCAGATCCGACGGCTGTGGACGTCCGAGTTGAGCACGAGCTCTCCGAAGTCACGTGCGTCACGTGCGCACCGACTCGTTTCCCTTCAGGTGGAGAAACGTTTGTTTTACCAAATGTGACGTGGAACTATTTTAATTTAATTTAATTTAATTTTTTATATTTTAACCCTTAATATTTTGATAATCACATGAATTTTCAACTTAATAACGTTTTAATTTTTTAATTACGAGTTTTGTTTAAATGTCGCATCATTTGCTAGAATAAAAAGGGACATCTAAAGAAAATTCTAAATAATTTTGTCATAACATATTTCGAGTCAGTCAACATTCAATAAATGTTTTTTGAATTTTTTTAAATTTAATTATATAAAAATAGTATTTTCAAATTTATGACAAATATATGATTTTTTTTTCTCAAATAATTATCATTCACTAAATTTAAAACACATATATAAAAATCCAAATGAAGCAATTAATAAAAGTACAATAATCATAAATGCAAATATTTTGATCTTTCTCTATTTATCAATTACAAAGCTATATATTAAAAAAAAAAAAAAGCAGTTTCCTTTTTACACAAGATGGTTAACTGTAAGATAATAAATGATTTATGTAGGGGTATATATACAAAACCACATTCTATTTTTTTTTTTAAGAAAAAAGTTAATTTAATTATTGGATAAAAAAAGGGGTAAAATGAGCTTAGCAAAGTTACCATTTTTATTTATTTATTTATTTTATTCTCAATGGTATATAAAACTCTGCCGCCGCGCAAGAACCGATGCGCGGATATCTTCGGGGAGACGGGTCTTGCTTTCTCGGGAGCAGAGAGGGAACAGGGGAGAGAGAGAGGACAACGAAGACCGAGGATTGGATTAGGGCTAGGTTTAGGGTTCGGTTCTGGAAGGGGGAGGTGCAGCGAAGGAGCGTAGCTGGGGGACTGTGGGAAGAATCATTGAGAGGTTGTGTATATTTATTAGCTCAATATTTTAATCAGGAGCTCTGGTTTTGTTTGAGTGTTTTGGTGATTTGATGTGGGATTGGTGGAAGTGGGATCAAAATTTGGTTTTTGATTGTCAATGAAATAGTTTTGTTGTTGTTTGGGGTTGTGATGGTTGAGGTTGATCTTTCTCTCTGTTTTTTTAGTTGTTTTGGTTTGGTGAATCGATTGGTGGAATAGTTTTTGGGTGTGTTTTTTGAGGGATTTATGAGGTTGTTGAGGTAAAAGGAGGAACTTTTTTTTGGATAATTTGTTGCAATATGAGTTGTGGTGATGAGCATAAGGAGGGTAGGAAGGAGGGAGAAGAGAACAAGAGGCTTGGGGCTAGCAAAGTGGCAGATGACTCTGTTGAGGAAGGGAGGCAATCCTTTGGATTTAATGGCACTAATTCTGTTCCAGTGCTTGAGCTTGATGAGAAGCTGCTGATCAATCCCAGGTTGCTTTATATTGGATCCAAGATTGGAGAAGGAGCTCATGGGAAAGTTTATGAAGGAAAGTAAGTGTGAAATCTCTGATAAGTTTAGTGATTCTGTCCACTTGATGTGCTTTGCTCTGCTGATATTTAAAGTTAATTTCTTGCAGTGATTTGTTGTTTTTGCACCTAATCTGATTCATTTTTCCAACTTATTGTTCGGACTTTTTGCTTGAAATCACACTTGGAATTTCACCTGCGTCAATTATGTGCAAAGCTCTAAACTCTGGTCCTGCTTGATAAAAATTTGTTTCTAGTTACTGAAAGATTTGAGTTTCTTTACTTGGGATGGAAGGCTTCCCCATATTTATCTTCTTTTTCCAATTATATCTGTGCTATCTCCTTTCTTTTTGTCTATTTTATAAGCCTGACATCGCTTGCATAGAAGTCACCTTCTTCATCACTCAGAGTGGTTTTTGTTTCAGTTAAGATTGAGGGTTTTTCTTTGAACTTTGTTATGAAGTGAGTTTTGTTTTTCATTCATTTACTAAACCGATCTTTTGCCAGGTATGGTGAGCAAATTGTAGCAATAAAAGTTCTCAATGGTGGAAATACTCCTGAAGAAAAAGCTACTCTTGAAAGTCGGTTTATTCGAGAAGTGAATATGATGTCCAGAGTGAGACATGAGAACCTTGTCAAGGTGTGTTCTAGCAGGGTGCTTTGTGTTATTGATTATTATGATATATAGGTGAAATATTCTAGCCAATATTTTGTTAACATGTCACATTCCTACTTATGTTATATATATACATATATATATATATATATATAGGTGCACTTTTCTATCCAATATCCTGTTAATATTTTGCATTCTTGTTCATGTCTTTTAGAAACTGATGTCTGATTTTTTATTTTATTTTTTTTGTTTTAGCATTTAGTTTGACTGTGCATTACTAATTACATGTTTTTCTCACAGTTTATTGGAGCTTGCAAGGATCCATATATGGTAATTGCTACAGAGCTACTACCTGGAATGTCATTAAAAAAGTATTTGAGTAGCATTCGTCCGAGACAACTTGATCTCCATATAGCAATTGGTTATGCTCTTGACATTGCTCGTGCAATGGACTTCTTGCATGCTAATGGGATAATACATAGAGACTTGAAACCTGGTATACATTCTTATACATGTCTTTTTCTCATACCATTGTATTAACTCATTCACATGTTCTATTATTTATGCGTTAGTTTTTAAAGAGTTCGGTGGTAGGATATTATTAATGAAATAGAAGAAGAAAATAGAAGGCCAACGTGTCCACGCAATAAAGGGATTGAATGCTCACAAAATATGGTGACTGTTTATGAATTGATTTGGTTGTCCTTCTTCAGACAAGTGCTGCTACACACATTATTCATTGTACTAATGCATGATTTCTGATGCATGGCTTTTGATTGGTTTTTAATTGTTGTTAGCTCATATAATACTTCAACTACGCAGACAATTTGTTACTCACGGCAAACCAGAAAAATGTGAAGCTTGTTGACTTTGGGCTTGCAAGAGAAGAAACTGTGACTGAGATGATGACAGCTGAAACAGGGACGTACCGATGGATGGCTCCTGAGGTTGTGCAGCCTTAACTCCTGTCTCCTGCTTTGATTGAAACATCTATTTATCCTTCATTGTACTTGAAAAATTAATTGTTTGGTGGTCTATTATTACAGTATTATAGTCATGAAACTATGATGAAGTGTGATATTAGCTGAACAGGAAATATCATGGCTACTCTGGGATGCTAGGGAACCTTTTTGGGCAATATTTAAACTTGATAATTTTTCCAATTTAAAGAATGTTTTTTTAAAAGAAGGCTAAGAATTTTCTTATATCTGAGCACTGGATAAGAAAGCTTATTTGCTGGCCAGAGGACCTATCTTCTGACAAATGTGAGGCTTTAAAAATGGTATTTGAAAGACATGAAATTATCTAACGTAGTTTAGCATAAGCATGGTGTTTTCATATGCATTTTATATAAATTGCTGCTGCCATACCTCTCTGCTCTTTTAAAGACATTATGTGAACTTTTATTGCCAAGCAACTCACTTACTGTCATTAAATATTGAAATTTCTTCTTTCTGTATGAAGTTTGATTCAGCTAATAATTTGATCTGAAGGAACATATTCTTTATCATAAAATATTTTTTTGACCTTGCAGTTATACAGTACAGTAACACTCCGTCGTGGTGAAAAGAAGCATTACACCAACAAGGTTGATGTGTACAGTTTCGGTATTGTCCTCTGGGAATTGTTAACCAACCGTATGCCATTTGAGGGCATGTCCAATTTGCAGGCTGCTTATGCTGCAGCTTTTAAGGTGAGAAAAACTACCTTTTATATTCCTTGTGCTATGATTGTTAGCTGTTGTAACTAAACGATGATATTTCACTTTTTGATTGCAATTGACATGTTGTTCGAAGCCGAGGCAGTTTAGTTTCATTTTAGAACTAAAACACTTGAGATCAGTCTGGCTGTTTTAGAATATTAAGATGTTCGAGAAGATTACGACAATATCTACTAATTATGTTTGCTTATTCTTAAAATCAGAGTATATGAGTCTAAAGAATTGCAATCTTCAAAATTCTGAATTACTGATTTAACTGTTTGTTGTATGTCAAAAGCAAGTGAGACCAGTTCTCCCCGAGGACACACCGCAGGAGCTCATGTTCATTATACAGTCATGCTGGGTTGAGGATCCGAACATGAGGCCGAGCTTCAGTCAGATCATACGAATGCTCAACTCATTCCTCTTCACACTCCCATCTCCTTCACCAGAACCCGAAGCTGCTCCCTCCGTGCCAAGCAATAGAGCTGCCATCACGACTACCTCGTCGCCACGAAACGGTCGTAAGCTTTCTTTCCTTCGGCAGCTCTTTGCAGCAAAGAGGTCAGGCAACAATAAAACATGATCAGAAAAGTTATGTATGCTTCCCCATGTAAAATGAGAAGCCTTTTATAGATCACAACATTATGAAAGCAAGCAGAAAATGTTAGTTAAAATAGTTGATGCTGTTTTAGTTACTGCCTGCTTCTATAGAGTTCTTTAACCAGGAAAACATTTCCAATTGTGTGTATATATGTATAACCCATCTAAAGTTGTACTAATCAAACTAAATTAGATGAAAATTTTCAGGCATCAGTTCTTGTGAGAAAGTGGAGGAATTACAGCTTGTTAATTGTGTTTATTTGAATTATAGCTGCTAAAAAATGGTGGACTTCATGAATTAATAAAATGTTGTTGGGCAGATTAAAATGAATGATTCTATTTGTGTAGTTTTTAGAGATTAAAATGAATATTTATATTTTTAAAATTAAAATTAATATTTTTGTGTAATTTAATTACTAAAGTGAATGCTGACGTTTGGATAGTAATTTCAGTGAACAAATTATTGTCACTGCAACCAGAGATTGGACATTCATTCGAGTGTGTTGTTTTAGGGTCATATTGTAAATTTTAGATTTTACAGGGGTGTACTAGCAAAAAAGGAAAATTATTTGTACACCCCCAATATATATGAGTTTTTCTTTTTTTAAAAAACATATAAGGAACTTTGGCCTAGCCCAATGGTAACTACTCATGGTTGTAAGTGAGAGGTCTCGAGTTCGAACCTCTCAGCTTACAATTCATATTTAGGGTCCCATGTGGGAGTTCTGTGTGAGGATTACCTCTCGTTCTCCCCCCAAGGTTGCATGGTGGGAGGATTATTCTCAGGAGGTCATTTAAGCCACCGTAACTGGTGCACCTCCGTACCCGCTTGTCCTTTACTTTGTCGCTTGTCAACTTTGTCAAAAAAATATATATATATATATATATATATATATGAGTCATGTAGTCTATATGTTTATGTGGACGTTATTGAATCAACATCCAATGGTACCACATCTCCCCATCTTAACTTAGGATTCTTTTTCTTTCTAAATCTTAACCTTATCGGTCATTTTCACCATTCTTCTTTTATTAATTTTTATTATCTGCAGGTGTTTATGAAAAGTTCGTAAATGATATAAGCTATATATATATTATTTATTTATTTTAACAGTTAAAAATCAACTATTATTCATGATTGAATGCAAAGCGAGTAACTTTTACAAAAGCCCTTGAAAAAAAAAAAAATTTGTTAGCATATTGCAATTATGTGACTTTGTGAGGGCAAAATTGCAAAGAGTTCGGTAAAACGAAAAAAACCTCCAACGAATCCCGCCATGAAACCCTTATGCATGCGCTCCGCACCAGCGCGCGCGCAGAAGCTCACATCGCTCTTCTTCTCGACCGCTCGCCCAGCATCAAACACCTTGCGTGCATTCACGCCCTTGTCACCAAGACCGGCCTCGCCGACCATCCATGGCTCCGCGCGAAGCTCATTGCCCTCTCAGCTCTCTCTCGCTGCGGCAGCCTCGCCCACGCCCGCTCCCTTTTCGACACGACCGCCGTGAAGACCGCGTTCCTCTACAACACCCTCATCCGAGCTTACAGCTCCAGCGTCTTCCCCATTGAATCCATCCACCTCTACAACCAAATGTGCGTCTCTGGCGTGAGCTCGGATTACCTCACTTTCCCCTTTGTTCTCAAAGCGTGCGGTAGAGCCGAGGAGGGGCACGCGAAGAAGGGTGCAGAGATTCACTGTAGGATTGTTCGGATTGGGCTTGGTTGTGATCTCTTTGTGCAGAATGCTTTGATCTTCATGTACTCACAGTGTGGTCAGGTGGAAATTGCTCGGAAGGTGTTTGATGAAATGACTGAGAGAACTGTTGTTTCGTGGAACACTTTGATTTCCGCTTATGATCGGTGTGGTGACTTTGAATCGGCCGACCAGTTGCTGTGCTTGATGCCAGAGAAGAATGTATCATCTTGGAATGCATTGATTACTAGGTATGTTAGGATGGGCGACATTGATGCTGCAAAGAAGGTTTTTGATGAAATGCCACAACGGGATGCAATATCGTGGAATGCATTGATAGCCGGGTGCATTAGTATCAAGAATTACCGAGATGCGCTGGAGATTTTCAAGATGATGCTACGAAGCAAGATAGAGCCGACGGAGCTTACAATTGTGTCCATTCTTGGTGCGTGTGCGGAGGCGGGGGAGTTGGCGATTGGATTTGATATTCATGACTACTTGAAGCACAAAGAGCTAAGAATTGATGGGTTTGTGGGCAATGCACTTATTGACATGTATGCAAAGTGTGGTGATTTGAGGATGGCTCGTCGAGTATTTGATGAAATAGGGATGAAGCATGTCACGAGTTGGAATGCGATGATCGTTAGCCTGGCTGTTCACGGGCATTGTGAAGAAGCTCTTGAACTGTTCTCTTGCATGGAGAAGGAGAATAATCGAATTGTGAAGCCGAACAATGTCACATTTTTAGGAGTTCTGACTGCTTGTAGTCACAAAGGTCTTGTGAAAGAGGGACAAGTGTTCTTTGATACAATGATCAGAGTGTATGGAATAGAGCCTGATATCAAGCACTATGGATGCATGGTTGATCTTTTGAGCAGGTGCGGTCGGCTCCTAGATGCTTACCGAACAATCAAAGATATGCCGATCGGAGTGAACTCGGTGCTGTGGAAGACTCTGTTGAGTGCTTGCAGAGTCCATGGAGATGTGGAGTTAGCTGAGTCTGTATTTACGGAACTTACTGCATTGGGGCAAGTTTGTGATGAAGATTATGTTCTCATGTCGAACATTTACGCCGAGGCGGAGAGATGGCAGGATGTTCATCGCCTGAGGGGTGGAACAATTGGCCGGAGCATTCTAAAGCCGGCGGGATGGAGCCAGATTGAGCTCAAGTGACTATGCTAATACCGGCTGTTGGTTGATCAAAGAAATAATTACAAGGTTTGACTACTGCATTTCGGTAAATTAATAAGTACAAATCTATTAAAATCACAAATTTAAGATACAATGTAGACGTCGACAGATTGTGAGTACAGATTTGTGAATTTGCCGACACATAATGTCATTTTCAACTTGTCAAAATTCATTAGCGGAATATCGTTCATGTTTGTTGAATGAGTTCGATTTAGATTATTCGGTCTTTATTCTTATGAATGTGATATTAATGTTTTATATATGTATATATAGTCAGCCTGAAATGGACCTGTTTACTACTCTAGTTATTCTATGGTCTAAATTAGATCAAAATTTGGATTTTTATTTCAAGATTTCCCTTCTGGTTTGAATGGAGCCACTGACTTCTAACCAAGGATTGTAAAGACAGCTTTAATCAAGTTAAATTTAGACTTGTTTACCAAAATAGAAGAACCATAAACATTATTTGTTTATGCAAATCATGAAAGAAAACAAGAAAGATCATTGAAAATAATCACTCTTGAGTGACGTATCCACTTTATAATAAAAATAAAAATAAAAATAAAAATAAAAATAAAATCACTCTTTGAAAGTAAAACCATGTCTTGTGTTATTGAGAGGTTCTTATGCATACAAATATCTGATAACAATTCTTCATTTAATTTTCTTTTGTTAGAAAAACTGGTTTTAAAATTATGAAATCAGATCATTTCTTATGTGTAGATATTAAAGTGATCTTTGACCCTGAACATCTGACAATGACATCACATAGAAATTCCAATATTCCAAGCGGTTATAATGATTCCTCAAATTACTTATGTTTGATTTCAAAATTAAAGTATTTTTATTATATTTTATGACATCTAAATATCTAAATGTGTGTTATAAACAAGCTTAAGACATCTAATAAGAACAAACATGACTCTTCCAATCTATTGGTTCTCTTTGTTGATAATAGAGCTGATATTCACAAGAATTTTAAGAATTAACTCCACATCATTATCTAAAATACAAATTAAAATTAATATATGATTCAAATAATAATATTACCAACCACTATAATTATTTAAATTTGTTTAATTTAAAATTATCATAAATATAATTTAAATTCAAATTTAAACTAACATTTCTTTGTTACATAACAACATTATAATTTTGTAGATTTAAGAAATTTATTTTTATCAAAATTCGATTATTATTATTATTATATAAAATTTTAAAAATAAGTATTTTTTAGAGCAAAGGCAATGCAAAAGCTAAAAATCTTGTATTTGTGAACGTTGACCAGAGACTTTGACTCTAATTTTGACCATTATAACATTGCGAGTAATTCAGTCTCATTAAAGCCCATGTCACCAACCGTGAAATTCCACTCTTCGATGGTCAATGCCCAGAGAGAGAGAGAGAGAGAGAGAGAGAGTAGCGAAGCCAATGGATCATGAGCCTTGGATTCCTCCTCCTCACCCTGCGTGTTCTTCTTCGTCTTTGGTTTCATAGATTCAAGAGTGGAAATCTCAGCTCGTGCTTTAGTTTGATGTTGATTTCTTGGAGAAAGTTTGGAATCAAGTGGGGAATTTCTTAGATTTGGAAAATTTCCAAGTTTGGTTGGAGATTGGAGGAAAAACCGTCGAAAAATTCCAGCTTTTTGGGGATTTGGAGAGTTTTACAAGGAAACTGGATGATTGATTTGGTTCGAGGTTGGTCATGGTGGAACTCGTTGTTGGGTTTGGATTTTAGTGCTTTTAGGGATTGGAGGTGAGAAAAGAAGACGAAGAAGAAAAAAAAAAATCAGATCTTTAGTGCTGTTGAAGATATTCAGATGGGGGTTTTGATTGGGGGAGTGGAGAAGGGTAAATCCCTTGGTTTGGTTTGATTTAGGCGTTAGATCCTGGTTTTTTCAGTGTGTTTTGTGTGTTTTTTAGTGACTTTGTTGATTTGTTCTGGAATTGATGGGAATGGATGGGAATGCAGCTCTTCTTACTGTTGAGAATGCAATTAAAGCTCTGGGCAGGGGATTTGATGTGAATTATGATACAAGATTGCTTTACTGCAAGGGAACTTCAGGTTCCAGAGTTGTTCATGTTGATGAAGAGCATACCAGAGATTTGCCAGTTCTTGATGGCTTGGTCATTCCCAATGTCCCTAGGGATGTTAGATGCTCGCAAGACATCTCTGGGCCTTATCGGGAGCTGACCGGAGCTTGCAGCTTCAATGAGGTTTAACTTTCGTATTCTTTGCTTTGTTGCTTGTTAAGTTTAAATGAATTTGCTGTTTTCTCATGAATCGTGATTGGTTGATTATTGTATATATTTAGAATCCATTGACATGAATGTCTGTTGTGTCTGCTTGATTTGTAGCTCATATTTCCTAGAATGATACTTGGTTCACGTCATTATGCTTTTATCCTTCTCCATCCGAGTTCTTCATTGGACAACAGGATTTGGTATTCTATTAGATACATTAAGATAATGTATGCTATAAAATCTTATGTTTCTCTTTGATTTTCAATTTCAATCCCCTTTTTCTTTGATCTATCTTGCCCTTTTCTTATTGTTCCAAACTTCATAAATCCTTTTTTACCTCTTTCTGATCTTTTTTATTTTTTTTATTTTTGGATAATCTTTTAATCTATAGTGTTGTTTTGAATTTTCATGATTGCAGTTTTATTTCTATGAAAACAATGAGTTTTATTACAATGTTCTCTTTTCGTTTGAGAATGTAATTGGAAACCCCCTCGTGTAAATATGTATATATGCACACTGATACATATATGCCTATATATAGAGACAACCCTGCCTGTGTATTATGTTTTCACCAAATTAAGGCATTGAATGCTATTGGATTGTGAAAATCCAATTCCTCGTCTGTGTCCTCAACATTGTTCTATTTTGTCTTTGTTAATTGCCTTTTGAAGTATGATATGCATGATCATTTGGATCAATTTATCATCGTGCTATCTATTCTATTTTCTTCAAATTTGTGATACAGCATCATATCTGAAGATTTTTTTTTCATGAACAAATGCAGATGGCAGAGTATTTTAGCAGGAAAGCTCTTCTATCTGGTAATACTCCCTTAGGAAGCTTTAATTCAGCATTCAGTTTTACTGGTTCAAAAAAGATTGATGCTGGAGCTACTAAAAACCTTGCAATGGATGGAATAGTCATTCTTTTATGTAAAGTTTTGCTGGCTAAGCAACCGTCATCGTTACTAGAAAATGTCAAACGTGCTGTCCCGACTTCATGGGATCCATCTTCTTTATCAAGGTAAGCTAAATAACTAAATTGAAAAACAAAGGAGAGAAGAAGAAAATCACTAATTTTTCACCTCCTGTCTCAGTTTCATTGAGAATTACGGCACTCATGTTATCACATCTATCAAGATTGGCGGTAAGGATGTAATTTATGTCAAGCAACACAGTTCATCACCATTGTCAACCATGGAGATCAAAAACTACATTCAGGACATTGGAGATCACAGATTCTCTGATTCTGAAAACCATACAAGTTTCGGTCCAATGGAATTGAAGAATAAGGTTAGTACTATTTCATTATCTCTTAATATTCCTCCTGTCTACTTTGAATAACGTATGTTTAAAACTACACCAGGCTGCAGAATCTTTTACATTTAACAGTCAAGGGATATACCCACAACCACCAACTGCACCGTATCTTACTGCAAAGGAGGTATAGATCCATTTTATATCATTTGTATTACTCATTATAATGTCTAGTCAACATCATCATTGTCGAGAAATCATAGTTATGTTTATAGATACAAAACTCTTCCGAAAATTGATCAGGTTGCATTTAGTCTTTTTTTCTTTATCAATGATACACATGTTTGCAGGATGTTACAGTCATCTTTAGGAGGAGGGGAGGTGATGATCTCATTGAGAATCACATTCAGTGGGTAAGAACTGTCCACTCAGCACCAGATGTTATTGAGATGGCCTTCTTCCCGATCACTTCACTCCTTGATGACATTCCTGGAAAAGAACATCTAATCCGCGCCATCAACCTTTATCTCGAATGTAGGATTTTGTCATCTAAACAGATAATAGTGTGCTTATCGTACCAACTTTCATAGTCTGACATTCACTCTGGTTCCCTTCCATTACTTGCAGATAAACCGCCGATTGATGAGTTACGATATTTCTTAGAGTTTCAGGTTCCTCGATTATGGGCGCCGATCATAGACTCACTACCCGGGCATCAAAGAAAGGAGCCAGTCTGCCCATTTCTGCAGTTCAGCATGATGGGACAGAGACTTTATGTGAGCCAAGATCAGGTATTTTTTACAGTGTAGCCTGTGGATTTATAGTTTCGATGTAAAATGCAGCAGCTTCAGCACTAAGATTTCAGTCTTCGTTTGAATGGAACATGCATATGTATTCATAAATACATTAATTTGGTGATATTGACAATCTACGGTTATGCTAATTGCGTTCTTGTGTAGGTATCTGTTGGCCGCAAGCCTGTTACCGGACTCCGATTGTGTTTGGAAGGAGTCAAGCAGAACCGGCTTTGCATTCATGTTCAGCATTTGGCTTCTCTCCCAAAGATCCTCCGACCTTACTGGGACACCCACATTGCAATCGGTGCGCCAAACTGGCAAGGACCAGAGGAGCAGGATAGTCGTTGGTTCGAGCCTGTAAAATGGAAGAACTTCTCCCATGTAAGTACAGCTCCAATCGAGAAAAATGAGACCTTCTTCGGTGACCTCTCCGGTGTCTTCATTGTCACCGGAGCGCAGCTCGGCGTGTGGGACTTCGGATCAAAGAAAGTTCTATACATGAAGCTCCTTTACTCGAAGATCCCCGGTTGCACCATACGAAGATCCTTATGGGACCATAGTCCAAAACCATCAGTTTTGGATCCCGGAAGCTCCGCCGAACTAAGCTCTGTTCCATCCGGAACTCTGTCAAAATTTATCAACACGTCCGAGATGGGCAAAGGTCCCGACGACATCCCGGGCCATTGGTTGGTGACAGGAGGAAAGCTCAGAGTTGAGAAAGGAAAAATCTCTTTGAGATTGAAGTATTCATTGTTGAATTACTAAAACGATACGAATACCTTTTCTTTTGTTCTTCCTATGTGATTGTGTATTGATTGATAAAATAGTCATATTAGTGTACTTAAAAATCATGTTGAGCAACGAGAGTTTATTCTACTTTATAATTCCACTTCATTTCCTTATTTTTAATTGCATTTAAATTAAAAAAACAAAAACCAACAACCACGATCTTTACATCAAAATCAAGTAGAACTCACTTGCACCCTTTCATCCAAATACATACTTTAGAAAAAACAACACACTCTTTTTACCTACTCTAATAACAACAAGGCTTTAGCGGGTGCTACTTAAAAGCCTACCTCAGCGTTGCCACTCAATAAATACATATATGTTTATATATATATATATATATAAGAACTAGAATTGGCCACCTTCAAAGGTTTGACCGAATTGCCAACCGGCCGGAGCAACGTTGTAAGAAGTGGACGTCCGGCCATCACTGGCAGTGACTTGGAAAGAGAGGGATTGACTGTTGAGGTAGGAGTTACTTTGCCAATTTTGACCCCAGTTTCTTGACATGGGTTGCCACCCTGTCCGGGACCCTTTGATAGAGACAGAGTGCACATCACCAGCCCCACCAACGTTGGTGATAAGCACAAGGTTGAAGTAAGAGTGCCCGTTGATTGTGAACCTTATTCCTCCTTTCTTAACACAAGCCACCCTGATACATGTTAAATGGTATGTTAATTCATTTATGTTTTATTTTATATTTTAAAAAATAGTTGTAAAATTGTTATAATTTATTTACCTTCGGAAGGAGACGGGGACAATACCAGCTCTGTATTGAGCAATTTGAAGGAAAGCAGGTTCTGCGAGATCGAAATGCTGTAGAGGCGGATTGCACCATCCGCCGTTATCATTAGAAAGTGCGAAATTTGGCGGGCAGAAGTTGGTAGCGGTGACGATGATTGTGCCCGGCAAACACCACCGGGGATCAGCGGCACATCGCATTTCGTAACATGACCCGCAACTCAACCCGTTATTGAACAATGCGGTGCTTAATGCTGCCGTGTTTGTTCCGTATCCTTGACTATATAAATTACCATATCCACAAGCACCTCCTGCAAACATAAACATAAACATACCACAACATCAATACAATTTGTTGTTAATGTATGTGTGTGTGTGTTATAAATCAAATTTACCCATTGTGCCGGAGGCATCTCCGCCTCCATAAAACGTCGCGTGGCCGCCTTCCCAACCGTAGGATTGGCTGAACACCGTGCCGGAGAAAGAAGAGAAGGAGATGAAGAGGAGAAAGATAGCTTTAGGCAATGCCATTGAAGGTATGAATTGTAACTAAGGTGAGTTTGCTTAGTAGTAGTAGTAGTAGTAATATAAGAAGAGGGTGAGTATTTATAGAGAAAGGAATGGAGATTAGATTTGCTTTGTATTTAGAGATAGACAAGTTGTTGGTTCTAATGTCTAAGAACCGGCAGAGGGCCCAGAATGGATTGGGATTTGATTTAGAAAACTTTAGTCTCTCATGCAAATGTTGGGTTGCATGGGTCCCCCCTTCAACTGTTTCTCTATTTGGAAAATTTATTTTTCTCCACCCTCTCAAGCCTCTACTTATATTTTATTTAAATCATATATGATAAATTAATAGACCACAAACACATTTAAGAAAAATCAGTTATAGAGCAAACTCAACAAGCGTATATACACTCACATAACATGGAAAAGAGTCAAATCTTTGACCTCTGCCGTGAAAATCTGTGTAAGAAACATATTTTTTTTAATAATTATGAAATAATAATCATAGATGAGTTATTATATATTTAAATTCGACTATGTTATTTATTTGAGTTTAAAATCTTAATTCAAATTTTGCTAATTATAACAAAAATGTACCTTTTTTTAATATATGGTCATAATTCATATAAATTGAAATAATTATACATACTAGCTCTTTAGTAGTTAATTATAAATTATCAAAACTTATTTCTCTCAATATCTTTATTAGGTGTCTGACAATGACAACTATATAAACTAACATATTATTAAAAAAATTGTTTATAAATGATTATAAATCAAAATAAAGCTTTATATAAAAATAGAAATACAAAACCTCTATAATAATTCACTTTTGATGATCTATGTGCATCAATTGGCAAAAAACCATTGGTGTGTATATATATATATATATATATTAGATATTATATTTTAAATGATATTATAATTTAAATAGAAAAGTTGTTTAAAAATATTTAAAAATAGATTTATATTTATACTCTGGTAATTTTTTTTTACATTTTCATGTAAATTTTTTTAAAAAATAATTGAAATAAAACAAATGAACGAAATAAATGATTGGTGTGGATTAGAGTGGGTGTTAAGGTTTTTGAAGGAACATACTAAGGACTCTATTATTTGGTTTGTAATAATTTAGTAAATATTTGCTTTTTCACTTTTTTTTAATTCTTCGAAGTGAATTTTATTTAAATGTGCTATAACATCTAATTTTAATGCATCAAAGTTAAAATTTAAATCATATTATTAATACAATATGAAAATTAAAAAAATAATTATATATTTATAATATGATGACGTGGCAGGGTGGCAGGTGGAGATGATGATATGATTGGACGGTGAAGAGTCGTTGATCAGGGAGATCGCGCGATGAAGGGCTTTTTCGGGTAGCAGGTGACGTGGACGATTGGATGAGGTGTGGGGCCCTAGTTAGTTTGACACGTGGTATCATCACGTGTCTACCCAGCAATCACGCCTTCCTTGTTTTTCGCTCATGACGCCTCAACTGCAATATATATATATATATATATATTTCCCAAAATAACCCTCCTTATTGTTTTTGCCTTTTTCTTTTTAATAATATATTTTAATATATATATATATATATATATATATATATGTGTGATCTATATGTTACTTAATCTTATTGGTGGATATAAATCTAATCCCATAAAAACAAATATTTTTAGTTTGCCAATAAAATGTTCTATTTATTTGGAGGTTGTTTCTTTTGTGCACACATCTAGTGGATTTGTTGTTTTAATTGTTGATCTTATCTGTTCGTGTTGTTATTCTTCTCTTTGAGTAATAAATGTGATTTATTCATTTTTTTTTTAATTTATTTATTAGCATAAATTGTAAAAGAAAAAAATTTAAGAAAAAAAATTGATATACCGGGAATATATTGATATAAAATTATTCACCACCAAATATATATATGAACATATATAAAAATACTCTCATTTAGATTGAAATGAATTAAATTGCAAATGTAAAAGTACTCAATAATATTGAACACAAAGATTTACAAATATATTTAATATAAAACATAATAAAAATTCATGATTATTTTTAGTGGAAATTGCCAAAAAAACCCTACAACTTTGCCAAATTGCCAAACAAACCCCCATAGTTTCGGAATACCCAAAAACCCCTTCCTTTTCAACTCCATGATTTTGAAACCCCCAAAAGTACGTAACGGCATTAAAGCGGAGTGTATTTAAAAATTTTATGGACGAAAATGCCCTTGCACGGAAGTCGTGCTGCACCCATTTCGCGGTGTGAGAGGAAGTGGGTGGGTTTTTCTTAGGCATTACAGTGCTTGTCTTCTCTCAACTCGCGACTCAGCTCAACTCGCGTCTCCAGCTCTTCTCTTCCCACCCAGACTCTTCCCTTTCCACCGGCGTCTCGAAGAAGAAGTCCCTTGCAAGTATTCGACGATTTCAGTCACTCTGCGTCTAAGGTATTCATTATGGTTTTTTTGTTAACTATTACATTACGAAGAGACATTTTTTTCGGTTTTTGGTTTTGTGATTTTGTTTTTTTGTTGGAAGACATTGAAGCTTTCGGGGGATTAATCGGTACGGGGTTTTTGTTAGTCTGCAGGGAGATGTCTCGGCTAGGGTTTTTTTGTTTTGTTTTACATTTTCGTCTATGTATACTGATCGAAATGGTTTTTCCGATTGTTGTGCTTTTGTGTAATGTTTATAATCTACGCTTTACTCTTTCGATTGATATGGTTGCGATTGTAAAAAATGAGGTCTCCGTTTAAACAATGAGCTTTTACCGCTTAAGTTAGTTCGTCTCCGCTTTAATTATTTGTATCTCTGCTTTAATAGTATACGTCATCGCTTAAAAAAATGATATCGGTGTTTAAGAACCGAGTGTTTACTCGCTTTAACAAATTACATTTCCGCTTAACAATGTCTCGTTATTATCGCGAGCTTGTGATTATGGCGGTCAATCTAGTTAATGGGCGATGCTACTTGACACCCAGTAGTGGAGACCGTGGGTCGAATTGAAAGTTCACATGATCCCTCGACATCGGGAGATCATCCGAAGGACACCGCTCACGACGATTTCATCGAGTTGGAAGTCGTATACCAAGAGCGGGCCCTTCTTGACTCTCATTGCGAGAGATACGATAACCGCACTCAATAAATTCGGGATCGGGAAAGCATGCCGACTTTCGAGCCCTCGAAGATGTGGCAATCGTTCTTGGCCTGCGTTGCGATGGGGAGGCGATCGTGTTTTCGGAAGAAGAAAAACATGGTCGACTTTTCGAGAGAGGTATTTATCGAAGACGTCACGAAGACACGGGAGACTCCATCGAGAGCACTCTTCGAAAGAACTCGTTGGACGAGAGGGAGAAGAGGAGAATTTTTGCCAAACCATCGATGGTGTACCTCCCGGGTACAATCCTCTTCCCAAATACCTCCCGCTCGGTTCCTAACCGGATCGTTGATTATGTCGATGATCTACCGGAATGGGGCGCTACGCATGGGCGCAGCGACGCACTAAGTGGCTTATGGAGGACATACCACAGCCGCTACCCGAGTGCAATCTAGATGCTGCGGGGAAGAAGACCAACACCGGGTATGTTAAGGGTTGCAGTGGCGCTTAACATCCGGGTTTTTATGAGTCGATCGGGAACCGGAAAGAAAGTCCGTTTCTGCAAGATCCCAAGGATGCTCGTGCTACGGTGAAAAAAACTTACCGGAAGCAAGCTGACGATAGAGACGAGTTTGTCATCTCTCGAAGGAAAAAGAGGTAATAATTCAAAAAAATATTTTTGTTTAACTCAGAGCGTTAACGCTTTAACCATATCATTTACCGTTTAACTTTATTCATCTATCGTTTAACATTATAACTTATCGTTTAACTTTGTTCAACTACCGCTTTAAACTTTTTAGTTTAATGTTTAATTTGTTTGTTTACTCGTTTAACACAATAGGTTATAACGTTTAAATATACGAGTTACATGTGTAAATATAGTTTTAATTGTTTAAACTAAATAATTTCGCTAAGATTGTTTGCTTTACACATGCTAGTTTCTCGAGATGGTTCCGCGAATCGTCGATGAAGAAGTATTTGTTCGGGCCAACCGTCGGTCGGATGCTATTGCTCCAGAACCGCTTGCTCAAAGGCAAGATGAGAGGGCAACCTCTTCCTTGCGCTACCGGACGCCGCTTCTCCCCGCTTCAGTGCCAAAACGCATTCGCCGAGGCCGGAGAAGCCCTCCCCCACCCCGCCCGACCGTGGCTTCCCCGACCGTCGGCCCCCGAACGTGGCGGCTCCCTGCCGGCACTAGGCGAGGATGTCACCGCAACTCTCATGCAGTGCTCGCGATTTTGATGACCGAGTTCCCTCGACTTGTCGCTCGGGTGGAGGCATCGAAGGCCGGTCACGATCACAATCGACTGCGCCTTCCCTTCAAACAAATGAAGCACCCGGGACGGATACGCCGTCGGAGTTCGACGACGAGGACATCATCGGGGTGGCCCTTCAAAGACGGCCTCATTCGAAGAAGCTTGCAAAAAGAGGAAAAACAATAATGCCTCCGTCTCCACCCGCGTCGGGACCGACGATGAAATAATAGCAGACACCATCGGCAGCAAAGCACCATCGGCGGGTCGATGTTGTTAACGCTGATGACATGCCCATCACGGTGGAGGAGATCGAAGATGGCGCCGAGTTTGCCGCGGTGGAAAAAGATCGTCGACTGCATTATCGACGACATCATGCATACGGTGGAACCGGGCTACCGATCAAAGCGGCATCAAAGATGGACACAATCCATGAAGAAGAACAACCGGACAACGCTGTGTCTCCCATTGATCGTCCGCCGCGTGGAACTCACGGTTGAGAAGGTCGTTGAGTCTATCCTCAACGAGTGGAATTCACGGTGGAACCAACGGTCGATCGTGCCGCATCGAGGCGCACACAATCCCACAAGAACAAGAAGCATGTAAGGAAGTGTCTCCCGCTGATGCTCGCCGTCGTGCCCCCATTAAAGGAAGCCAATAAAAAAAGTAGAAGAACTTCGAAAGTCTTCATTCGAAGAAAAAAATACGCTGCTAATCGCGCCTCAATAAGTACTGAGCGAGGAGTTGATAAGGATCTTCCTCAACCGCCCTATGGACAAGTAAGTTTGAAGTTTTTATGATATTGTTTAAAACTGCTTTTAGTTACCATTTAAGTAGGAGCGTTAACGCTTTAAAAATTTACGGATAACATTTAACTTATAAGTGATACCCTTTTAAATATTACCGCTACTGCTTAAACATTCAATATAGAATTTAAAGTTTATACTTTAACGCTTTAATTTTATACTTACAACATTGTTTACATGTCTTTGTTCCGCTCAACCACGAAAGACCGTCGTGTGGAAGAATGACTCGTCGAGCACCACACGGGCCAATCTATTCGACCCGCTCGAGGGAAAGGAGATGGTCGCGAGCGATGTGATGGGACGCATTCGTATGTATCTTGCAAAAAGACGATGAGCGTAGTGCCATATCGTTATAAGAGGCGCGCTCCATCACACGCCACCGGCCTTGTTCATGTCAAAAGCGAGGCGACGACGCATACGAATCCACGATGGCTATGATTGGAGATGCCTGCCGCAACTTGCATGAAGTGGACATCGTCATCCTCCCGATAATTATGAGTGGCCACTTCCATGTCGTCGTCCCTCGACAATGAAAAAAACAAGAATACAGTGCATTATTCTTCATGCCAAAGCGAAGAATACGATAAAAAAACGCGCTAGAAATGGTAAGTGCTTTAATAATTTGTGTTTGTGTAATAGTATTCGATGAAATAATCGGCATTCTAATATGAACTTGTATATCTCGACAAATGAAACCTATTCGACCTCAGTATCGACATGGAGTTAGGGCGAGTCGGCGATCGCAAAGTACCCGCTTGTTCACGACTAATCGAAGCCCCACGACGTAAAAAAAGGAAGTGTCAACTCGCAGTGCCTATGTCATGCGGTTTATCGAGCGATTACTCGCCGGGTGAGAAGTTACGGGTACCGCAGATCGACGTCCCTTATCTCGCGACTAAGGTATGTTTCCCGCGATACTTAGGGAGGGGAGGCGCAGGCATCACGACCCGGAGGGAGTCTTCGCAAGCGGGTTCTTAGTCATTCTTTCTATATTTGTATACACGATTCTTTCTTTAATAATCCAGATTCATTGTTTAACATACACTTTCGGTGTTTAAGTATATAGTTCATTGTGTAAATATCAATGTAATTGTTTAAACTTCGCTTTATCGTAAAAAAGCGAACCGAGGAGGAGTGTCATGCAAGCTGGGGTCATAGTTATCAGTATAGGTGTAATAGTTTCAAATGTAAACCAGCTTTTAAATTAATTCATTTTTTTCCGAAGAACATGACAAATTTTGTCAATGTAAATGTACATGTATCTAAATTCAATTAAATTCATTCTGTTTCATTTTGAGGTTCTGTTCTTGTTGGATGATATTGTAGTCCGCAGTGGTACATTATCGGGTAGGGTTCTGTTTCATTTTCATTTTCATTATCGGCTAATATCAACATTCATTTTAATCAGTATAATGATAACTTTTTGCCCTTTTAACTTTCGTTTTCTCTGCTTTAAGTTTAGGTTTCTCTGCTTTAAATTTAATATTTTTCTCGTTTAAAAATATCCTTATTATTTAATAATATCAATGTAATTACAACAAAAAATATACTTAATATTTTCCGTTTAAAAATATCCTTATTACTTAATAATCTCTTATAGAGTGTAATGTAACCTTCCGATTTTTTTATGTGCGACGGGAGTGGAAACGCTGGGGAACCGAGCGTGTATTAATCACGCTGGGGAACCGCTAGCACCATCCCGTCAGTACATTTTAAGCGGATACAAATTTATTTTTAAACGATAAAAAAATAACAGCTTAAAGCAGAGAATAAAAATATTTAACACGTAAGAGATATATTTAAATATAAAGTTCAATATTTAAACAATAATAAGAAGTATATACACAATGCCTAGTCGGACATGATTCATTCCACGATCTGCGATCGTGACCGAAACGCGTGCAATGGCTACTAACGCAACTTGCGGACCTCGGGACGCTCACGACTCGATCCTCTTTCGTCTAGGACACCCGAGGTTGCCTTCTCGTCACAAAGGCGGTCGCAAACGCGAGTCGCGATTTTCATCCATCGGCTCGTCATTGTCCGGGTATGGGGAATATAGCTTCCTTATACGCCATTTTTTTGAAGTCGAAGCTTCCTTCCACAATCACCCGGTGTTTCTCGTTCTTCGAGAATTTGAAGTCAAAATTCCTTTTGATTGCAAAAATTCCTAAGTGCGTCTCGAAATGTTCAACGCCTTCAAAACATTGTCCAATATCCAACGACAATACTTTCGACTTGATCGGATGAGGAAGGAAGGCATGCCACACCCTCGAGCTCGCCATGATGTGGAACGAGGCGATGCCGGATTCGAATCCCTCGCCAACACTTTAGTTTAAACGAACACGATCAATATTTAAACGAGACACAAAAATATTTAAACGATAAACATAAATCTTAAACGTTAAAAACAAAAAGTTAAATAATAAGTTAATAAGTTAATCGGAGACAATAGTGTTTAAATGGAAACTTGATAAATGTAAACGATGGACGGGGATAATAAACAATAATTAACTTCTACAACTATATAAACATAAAGCGAGAAGAAACTTACAACGAGAAGAACTCGCTTTTCGATGAGGATACGATGCCACATCATCCGTCCCCAACAACAAGATCAACAACGTAACATTTGAAGATGGAGTGCACGTGACACATGCTGCTGGAAAGTCAACCTCGCTTTTATATGAGACATACTGCTTTTATGTCCATCGGGTGTGATAAACTTCACCCTGACACGGGAAATATCAAGACCCCATCGCTCACATATTTCAGCCTAACACTCGATTCCCAAGAAGTCGTGCAGTGAACATTAGCACTCGTCCCCTCCCCGTTGTATCTAGCAATAGCACAAAAAAACTCTCCATAATTTAATCCGAAGAGCTAAAAATTGAATACACCAAATGAGAAGAAGAAAAAGAAGAAGAAGAAGAACAAGAACAAGAACAAGAAGAACAAGAAGAACAAGATATGAGCCTTCTAAACTTTGTTTGAGAAAAAGCAAGCAGGAGGCAAAAAAATTGAAAAAAACTATGCATAAAGAAAGTTATGATCGTGGGCCATTTTTTTCCCACCTTTTGCAAGGGCAAAAAAAGGAATTTCATATCGTGGACCCACTTCAACTTACCGTGAGGGGTTAAAAAGGAATGTAAAAATATAACGGAGGGTATCCGGGTGTCAAAAAGTTGGAGGGGGTTTTTGGGAAGTTTTGAAAATTACGATGGGTGAACAGTAATTTTCCCTAATTTTTATTTATAAATGTGACAAATACATTCAAAACTATTTTTTTTATAAATGCGACAAACACAATTAAAGGCATGCGCATAGATAAAAATTAAACCTGGCCATACGTTCTCACTTGGTGAGACTTGATTTTAGTTACAAACCTGTATTTACAATCAATGATCTATTACATTATTATTGTGCCCAGTGAGCTTTAAACTTAAGCAATGCAATTTTCACATTAATTTTTTTTTTTTACAGTGGATCACGGTTGTTAGATTACTAAAGACCGATTAACGATCAATTGCTTCATAAACTTTTTTAAACAAAGACTTTAAAATTGTCAAACATTTTAAGTTAACTACAGAACAATGGATGTTAATTATTTTTCTCAAGTTTTTCAATCTCAGACAAAATTATATATAATTATGAATATCACATGTGTAAATAGTGAAAATTTTGTTTGTTGTTTGAACGTGACACATGACACAGACCATGTTCGTAGCACATGGAATTCCGGCCAATGCGCCATCGTCAAGTATTAGTCTCATGCATGTCCTCAATTTGGATGCTTATCTGATGAAGCATTTAATATGATCATCAAAACTTAATTAAGGGTAGTATCCCTTGATAAGGACATGCTTCATCTCTCATATGATATAACAATGAAGACAAACCATGAGCATGAGCTTAATGTATATATGCATCAAAGCTTTCACCACTTGGCAACCATAAAAACAAGCCTTCCATGTGATGGAACATCCCTCCTACTCCTTTCATTTTCCTACTCAAATCTTCAACCATGCTATTCTTTTGTCTTTTAGGGTTTGGTTATTCTTTGAATTCTTTGTTGAAGAATTATATTATAATTTTATGATATGGAATATTCGGAGTTTTGATAAGACATGAAAGAAAAACTTTCAGTTTCAGTACTTCACGTGAGTTTGAATGATGAATTAATCTGAAAGTTTGAATGGTTATTTTAGGGTTTAAGGTTTTAAAAAAGACATGATGGATATCTTTCATTTCATATGTATGTTTTATTTTATTTTATATAAATTTATATTATAATTGTATATAATGGAATATTTGTAGGCGTTAGTTCGACAAAATAGAACTAGATAAAACATTTAAGATCTTGTCAATTAGGGTTTGTGATAATTTAAAAAAATAAAAATAAACTCAAAAGTTTAACCTATTCTATTAATTTAGGATTTTAAAAAAGACATGATTACATGAATGGCAAGTCATTGATTTGCATTAAAAACAATGTTATAACTCATACATCATAATCTAAATACAGAAGCTCTTTTGTCTTCTTATTTTCTTTTTCAATATTAAAACAAATTTTAAAATGATAACAAAATCAAAAATTTGGACATAAGAATCGCATAATTTCTCTTTTGAATAATTTTGCTCTTTTTGACTGAAATTAACAAGCTCCTAACCTCAATTTCCCCATTGAGATTCACATGCAACATGGACTAATGTTACATTAATATATATATATATATATATTACTTCGTTGAATTATTATTATTTTTTTAACATATGTAGACTAACATATCGGGTCCTCACCTTCAGAGTAGGTAAAAAAATAAAATAAATAAAATGAAATACTAACTATCACATTATAAAGGTGGTTATTAAATCATTTTTCTTTCTCTATCCATAAAAAACAAGATGAAAACATTGCAATAAATTTTGTCCGGAAAAATCTTTAATGAAATTAAAAGTGATGATACATTACATGTGTTTAGTTTATACTTTATAGTTTAATCATATTCAATTTACGGCGCAGAAAGGCCATCTCCGCCTATCGCGATCGCCAAGGACCACCACCACCACTACCATTCAAATGTACAATGTCTACACCAAAAATGTCTACAATGTGACCTCCATGTTAGAGTTAGGTCAAGTGAGCACTCTTTAAGCTACCTAGCTCAAGGACACATTAAATGTGAACTCATGGGGTTGTCATGAGACCTAAAGACCAACCATGTGGTATATTAGGCCATCCCTTGATCCTAGTTTAGAAGCACTGCAATTAAATTACATAACAATTTTGTTGTCTTGTTAGCCAACTTTTGCAACCCCACTTTATGCTTGCCCTATGTTTTATAATGGTGGTTGGATATACATTTATGAGTATATAATAGTTTTTTTGGTATATTGGCATCAAATTTTTTACGAAGGGTGTTTGTATCTTGTTAAAAAAAGGTTCGTTGGAACTTTAATTTTTTTTTTATTTTTATACATATAGAAAGAATATTTTTATTGACATAACATATAATTTATGGAACAAATTTAAGATATATAAAAATAATAAAATAATATATATTTCAAAATAGAAAAAGTACAAATCCGAAATAATGGAATACAATTAATAAAGATGCTAACTGGAAAAACATGTTATTGAAAAAAATATTATTAAATGTCAATAATTTTAGAGGTGAAAATAGTAAGTGTACGCGGTTGGGCATGCATGCCCTACTTTCGTAGGCCAAATGATTACTCCAAAATTTTTCCAACTAAGTCTAGCTAAAATTCTCTTCTTTACTTTACTTTTTGACTATGCCAAACCAATTAGGACAAATTAGGTCTAGGTTAGGGTTCAATAAGTTTGAGAAAACCCTAAGAATAAGGTCCATGTCATATGTCTCATCTTTAAAATTTATATAAATCCATGATCGATTAATTTTTCAACTTGGTGCCATGGGTTGCTCTAACTTGGAAATGATCTCCTAAACTCTTTTTATTTTTTTTCTTCAAATTTTGTTTCGCATGCATTTTAGAATATAATATTGTTGTTTTATTATTTAATAAAATACTAAAATAATACAATTAGCATAATAATATTGAGCAATCTTTTGATTATACCATGCAAATATATTGAGGGAAAATATATTTACCATTTTTTAAAATAAAAAAAGTCTAGAATAGAATATTTGAAAAAAATATTAAGTATGGTAAAAAGAAAAAACAAATTAAATGAAAATTTCCCTATAGTTTAAAAATTCATTCATTTTTTTTTTGTTTGGAAACAAATAGACAAATATTGTTAAATGGGCTTCGGTGAAAACTTTGGGCTGAAATTCATGGTCATGGATTGCATCTCATTATCAATTTCTTTCCAAACAAACATCACTGGCGATATACAAACCATAATAATAAATATAATACAAACCATAATATTAATTAAATTCATATATAAATGGATTGCAAACCATATAATACAAACCATAACATCACTGAAATTCATGGTCATGGATTGCAAAAAACTTAGTTTTTATATGGCACATTTATGAATAGAGGATCCATGACAATTTAGTTTGAAATATATATATATATATATATATATATTGTGACAAAGGCTGCAAGTGTCATCCATTAAAGTGGTTATTGAAGGGAAAAACATGTACTATGCATAGTCCATTATTAACAATGGCTTAATGACTTCTTAAAAATTTATCATATGGGTGGACTAACACATAAAACAGTAATGATTTCTTCTATATATCTAAGATAATATATCAAAGACCATAATCCCATAATGTAATATTGTACAGTATTACAAACTGTTGGCGGAAGATTTGATCCACACTCATGCTTTTTCACTACACTAGTTGGTGAAGGGATTCAACTCTTTCTCTACTCATGCCTAGCTACATGTATTTTCACTGCACTAAACAATGTTTGGCTGACTGAAATAGATTAAAATTATAAAAATAATTAAGTAAATCACTGAATGTGGAGTGCTCACATTTTAATTATTTAAGATAACAATTAACATGGAGTAATACATAAATTTACATGTTTAACTAACTTATCATTTAATTTAATTAGAACATATTATAAGGAGGAAAAATTTCAAGTAAAATTAATTAAACAACTATGTATTAATTAATTAAGTTTATTTTGCTTTGAGTTTGATAAAAAGACCATTGGCAGGATATGAGTCATATGACATTGGATTTCTAGTTATAATAATTGGTTCATTAGGTATTGACTGAGACCATTTAAAGTTTGTAACTGAGTGACCGATGCATCACTGTCAAAGCTTCAACTCTTGCAAGCTCATTGTCTATACACATCCTTCATCCTGCTCCAAATGGAATGTTAATGAAAGCTAGTTTGCATCCTCCTTGATGAATTCTCAAGCGAGAAGGATCAAAACTTGTCGCCTTTTCGAATATCTCATTGTTCATATGAGTTTGAGTAACTTAATTCCCAATATACGTACCTTCAAGGGAAGAATATCAATCTTATAGTATATATTCTACTTAATAGTCACACATTGATTTATTATTAGACATACATATATATGTATTAATATTTTACATAAATACCTGCCAGCCTTTGGGAATATCATAACCTGCAAAGTTGATGTCTTTCATGGCTTTTCTGAAGTCACCAAACAGTACTGGAGGGTCATTCTCATAATCTCTAGTGCAGCACACCAAGTGTAATTCATCTTCTGTATTTCACTCCATGCATGCAAGCTTCTCTTTTGTTTTCTCTCTTATATATATATCTTCTGTATTTCACTCCATGCAAGCTTCTCATTTGTTTTCTCTCTTATATATATATGTCAACGATAAAAATATATATTTACAATAAAAAAAATATTTATTACAATATTTGTCATATATCACAGAATAACAAAAAAATGTTGGAATAGATATATACCAACATTTTCAACAAATGTTAACTATATGTTGCAATTGCCATAGTATATTTTGTTGTGACATTTTCAAAAACTTCAATATCTATATAATTCGACGTTTATTGTGATATTCTATTGATATTTATAAATAATCTCAATATGGATCTTTGTGCATGGATTGAGTGCACCACCTTTTTATTTATTACAACGCTTGCAAATGTGTCACAAGTTTTTCATTGTATTAATTTTGAAACGTTGTAATATTTAAACAAGTTGGCATAGAGGTTATATAATACCAAGTGTTAGATGTTTTTTAAATTACTTATATTACCATTTAGTAAACATTGGTTTAATAAAATAGGATTAGTATGTTAATACCAACTTAATGCAACATTTATACATGTTGGCATAAGTTATTCAACATATTTAATTCTAATGTTGGCACAAAAAAATTATGTAGTAACATTTGTTTAAATGTCTCTTAAAGTCATATATTGAGATTAATTATTGTTTTAACTAGATTGTATTTGTGCATATCAACCCGCTCGATGCAACATTGGCAAGTGTTGAAACAATATTAGATATGATTTTTAAAATACTAATTTAAATATTATTTATATACAGTTTAATAGTTAAATACGAGATAAAAGGTAAATACCATAAAATTAATTAACATAATTTAAAAAATAATAATAATTATTATTCATCAAAAATTAAAACAAATCCCAACTAATACATAACAATAATTAAATAAACATCAACATGATTTGCAAACTTTGAAGAAATAGCTTTTAAACATTATAGTAAAGCTAAAGCTCCTATTATTCTTGAGAACTAGTTATAAATTCTTTAGAGTGTTATAACTAGTTATAAATTCTTTAGAGTGTTATCTCATCTGAAAAACAAAAGTTAGTAAATATTTAAATTAATTAATAAAAAATGAATAATAATAAATAATAATATTCATAATTTTAAAAATTTTAAAATGTAAGATAATATTATGGGAATAGTATGTACTACCAATAAAATCATCATGGCTATCATGAAATTGAGAAGAAATGATTAATTTGAGAACTAATACTATTTTTAGAATCTTCAGTCCACAATTAATGATTTTTTACATCCAATAGATCAAGGTAATAGAATTATGTAAATAAAATAAAATAAAATAAAATATAAGCATATATAATATATTGGAGTCAATAATACATAATTTGAAATAAGCCCAATACTACTAGAGGCAAGATACGTGAGAATAAATTCATGCAACATATTAAAAAATCTCAAAACAACTCATAATGTGAGATTAGCCATATTCTCTTTATATATAAAAAAGAAATAAAATGAAAAGAACAAATCTACCTATCAACCATCAACTAAACTACAAGTTAAATATGTAAATAATATTATCAATAAAATAAAAACAAATGTTAAGAAATAATATGGAATAAAAAACGAATTAAGATACTTGCTTCATCACCAACTGGAAACTTTGCTTTAGGCTTTTTGCACTATTAGTGTTTTGTTTTTATTTTTTATTTTTTATAGTCCTTGATTATATATGCCACTTAGATTTTGACACTCTTTAAAAAATTGCTACTTTTATTTTTGGTGAAGCACCAACTTTTTTTTTCAAAATTTAAATTCACTTTCATACTTTTGGATACTTTATACAGTTTTTTTTTTTTGGGAAATTGCTAGTTATAGTATATTATTTAATTAAAAAAGATTAATTAGGAGGTCAATTAATTAGGGGGTTGGATTAAGACACTTAATTTTAAATATATGTTGCCATGAAAAAATTTGCCTTCCCTAATTAATCGAATTAATAGTGATTATTGATTAAATTAATACCACCAATTGAATTTATATTTATAAATCCAAATTATTTTGAATGAAACATGCCAAAATTACAAAATAATATGTACACCCATATATGTTGATACTTATTAATTTTCTTGGGCGTTTATGTTAATACTCCAACACTCAACCTTCGAGTCGGAGCAAGGTTGACAAAAATACTTGAAATCAACAATCCTGAACAGAGTATGCAAAACAAAAAGTTCAAAGATACCCAAGGGAAGCATTGACAACATGACCTAATAGCAGAGTTAAGAAATGTACTAATCACAAGTACCACGAAGTTTTCAAGAGATTACACAAACATACAAACCATACATCAAGATTTTTAAACACACTAATGTATCCATAATCTAATACAACATATAATGCTCAAGGATGATAGCATATATGAACTTAGAAATGAATGGAAACAGACAATGGATGCCCTGTACACCGTTTCACTATCGCACTACTGCTTGTAAAAGCCTGGGAAGAGGAAAGAGGGGTGAGTAACCTAAGTCACTCAGTGAGTGGGTTAGCAGAATACTACAAGAATACACCAAAATACACGATATAATTCGCCAAAAATAATGCTTTACTAATAATACAAACAGTTTAGAACATAAATACACATAACAATAATCATCGATACAATATAACAAAAAATAGTGTCAAGAAAGCCTTTTACCCCAACAAGGTTTTACAACAATAAATTCACGAAATACTAAACACATAATTTATACTATAAAACATGTTAAACATCAAATCAAGCTTTTATAATAATTCAAATAGATCAGAACAGTTCTACACACACAATATATATATAATAAACTATATAATACAAGTCTCAAAATCCATAAAACACAAAATACTTACCGTCAAAACCACAAATTTAATATGACACTACAAAAAATGCAACATGGTCTAGAAACCTCTCTAAACCTTCATCGTGGCCGCGACTAGGTTCATAGCCATCAAGGAACTCATGGCCTTGACGTTGACTCATCGGTCCACCGTGTGGTGATCCTGGCTTCCTGATGATTATCCAGTCAAGACTCTACACTCCCACATGAATTGAAGTAATAAGTCTGCCGGTCTTTCACGGCACCTCAACAGGCTGACAGTAAAAAATTGGCTACTGCAATAGGATGTCACTAACTAAGTAATACAATCATGCATCTCACAACGAGGAGTCTATAACCAGGATGATAATCAATAATCAAAATTTCTGCCATTTCCCCATGGAAATAATGAATGCAAAGCATAACCAAAGTTTTGCAAAGCCAAACAATTCTCAACTTACAAAGCAAATATCATACTAAAATTCTTTTCCTTGAAGAACAACATTTTTCAAGTATGAAACATCAATGAATAAACTTATTTTAAGTCAATCAAAACCTCGATTTAAGTATTTAAGCCAATAAAACTTAGCTTAAACAATAAATATAACTATAGGTATTAAATTTTCTATTAGAATTATGCATAAACAATCCCACTCACAACTTAGATGATTTTACTTCCTCAAATGCTAATCCTCTGCTAGTTTCTTACCTAGAGCCAAAGCTTCACCTCTTTGCCAACAAAACACCAATAAGAATTAGCACAAAAAAATAAATCAAACCTTAAGTTTCTCTAACAAACAACCCTAAATTGATCTTAGGGTTGGTTCAAAGCTAGGTCTAAAGGTTACTAATGAATTCCTAAGGGTTTAAGCTTCACTCTAATCCAAAGAAATCAAAGAAACAACTAAAATTCACATGTACTACAGTACATTTATAGTAAAACCGACTCTAACACATAGGTTTTCTCTTGATTTACGTCATCTAATAAAAAATTTCTTTACAAATATTCACAAAAATGAATAACAAGAACAAGGACTTCAATTTGAACTTAAAATCCTCACAAATCATGAAAAACCTAGGATTTTCAAATAATTCAAAAACAATAAAAATACAAGCAAAATACGGAGTAAAAGCTTGGATCAAAGCTCCTAGAATATTTACCAACAAGAAAGGAAGAGATTTTTAGTTGAAGTTTACCGGAATTGGGTCGCCGGGGAAAAAATTTCCAAGGTTAAGATGTTCGGCCGAAAGAAACAAAGAAGGAATTAATGAAGAATTCGTGCCTCTACGGTAACAAATTGCTACCGTGCCAACTGTCTATAACTACAATAAAAACTGATTTTAGAAATTTAAGCAAATAATTAAAAAAGGAAAAAAATGCTTAGTTTTAATTGCAGTTATGGAACGTTAATCGAAATTGATATGATATGAAATACTGTTTACTTTTCTTTTTCATGCTAATGTTTTGTGGACCCTGCCATGAATGGTGGACATACCTCTTTTATTTGTCTCCTTAAAACCCAGTTAAGTGCTAACCATGTTTGCTTTACCCTTAATCCTTTCTTCTTCTTCTTCTTCTTCTTGTTCTTGTCACCTTGCTGGGAGATTTTCTAGAGAGAGGAATTAATGGAGGGATTCCCGGACGCCATCTCGTCATTGTCTCCTTCTTGGCCGAACGTATACACCCCATGATCATCTCCCTCCTCCATTCCTCCATCTCTCTTCTTTCTCTCCATTCTCCCACTTGATCTTACTCCCTTGGAAGTTGAAGAAGAGGGTCATCTGTCACCGGAGTTTGGATCTCCACCGGTAGTCTTGGTATCCGGAGGCGAGGAGAAGAAGATCAAGTAGCCGTCGGTGTTTCCCCAAAGGCTAGGTAGGCTCTCTCTCTCTCTCTCTCTTGGTGATGGTAGGGTGGTATGCTATAGTCTTGGGAGAAGCTTGTGTTTGTGAAAATCTTGAGCTTGGTGGTAGATTATTTTCTAATAAATATTCATGTTTTGAAGCTCTTAGTGGGTGATCTAACCTCTCATGTGTCTATGGTTGCCTTTCATGATGATGTTTGCATGTAGAGCTTCACCATTTTGATTTGTGTTTGGCTCATCCTTGCATGGAGCTATATATTTATATTTGCTTGTTAGGATTATGCCCTCGAATGCCAACGAGGATACTTGTATTAGAGCATTTCATTTGTATTATACATTCTTATTTAGTAAGCATTTATTTTGATGTTCATATAAATCTTGTGATGACATTATAATTAGTTTTGAATATCATAGTCCATGTGTATTAAGCTAAAACTTCTATTCTTTGTGGAATAAAGAGGAGAGCACTAGAAGGGTTTGGTACTTATACACTTAAATAGTTCGCAAATCGGAGAACCTTTAATTGGGCATTAAAGGTTCATAAGGATTTGTATGACATATCATTTGACAAAGAGTGCTAGTTGAACACTATGGAATAGTGGGAGTATATGTCATAAATGCATCATTGGGAATTGGTGTATTCGAACATGACTCGCAACAATCCAATCACATGGGTTTTACTCTTTCACAGTCAATGATTGAGATTGTTGGTTATGATCATATGAGTGGACCTTAGACCTGAGGTATCATGATCACAATGTACTTGTGACGTCTAGTCTGTTACTAGAGTTGTTAGGCTCAGTTCACCTTTTGGTAGGGCCGACCTCGAAGTGCGACTTTGTCGGGTAGGTAGCAGTTGTGAGTGATCACTAAGCAGGAATTCATTCTCTCGGAAGTAAACGAGTCAGTATCCTATGCGACTGTAATTATGTGAGATTAGAAGACCTTGGCCAAGGCAGTCAAACTAATCGTGTGGGACACGAAGTTTAGTTTGGTAATCTCACCCCACTATAGTTATTTACATGTGATCGAGTTCAGTGAGTTTGACAATTACCATGGCTCTCACTCGGTTGGGATACAAGAACGAAAGGTTTATACACCTATGGTAATCATAATCGGAAAGGTTCGTAATGATCTACTTATTCGTGTTCAATTGGGCTACAACGTGGGGCCACGGGGCTGGCTAGGTGTCACCCACGTCCTTTGGTATCCTCCCATTGCCAATCGGAACGAACCTATGGAGTCACGCTTAAAGGGATAAAGAATCAGTCTCGTTTTGAGTATAGGGGTAAAATTGTCAATTTACAATTTTACTTCATGGGATGAGTGAAATTGTAAATTAGTTTAGGGTTTTTGTCTTAAGTTTAAATTTTGATTTAAATTCGATGGAGTCGAATGGATAATCAAAATTATGAGGACTCAAAGATAAAAGTGGTTTTAGTTAGATTAGGACTCATATTTCTAATAGAACTTCTATGGTAATGTTTATTATATTATGAAGGTTCATATTTTTGAATAGGACTTCATAATTGAATGATGTTTATCATATTATGAAGGTTCATATTTCGAATAGAACTCATAATTAAATAATGTTTATTATGTTTTATGAAGTTTCTATAAATATGACTCCTCTCCAACTATAGACTAATCTCAATTAATTCTCTAGTGAGAAAATCCCCTAGCTCTCTCTTCCTCTCTAACCCTAGCCGCTATTTGGAGAAGAAGAGGAGATTGTCTCTTAATTCCGGCGTGTGATCTAAAGGAGTGGAACTTTCGTTCGGCGGTAGGAGATCTATTATTGCATATATATTATTGCTTCCGCATGCCCTTTTAATGTTATTTGATTTTTGCGATATAACCTAATAGTGGTACCAAGCCAGGTTATTTGTTTTAATGAACAATAGGTCTAAAAAACATATTATTTCATTGGTAGAAAACATGGTAAAATTGAATTTATGCATGTGTTCTTAATTTCTTAATTAAGGTTTTATTAATGTTTTATTTTACAATATTACATGTGATAAAATCCTTAATTTAGATTAATAATAATAACAATTATTATAATAATTAATAATAATAATAATAAATATATATATTTTGCATGTACGCAGTCCCGATGTGGCCCTGCGAAGGGTGTGCTGCACATGGCTGTGCAATACTGGGCCATGTGCAGAACTGCGCGCAGCCTTTGTATGGGCCCATGAGCATAACCACACTGTGTGCAGAGCTCGTCTGGCCTGGCCCACAATGCACAGCACTGTGATAGTGTCTGTGTGGGCCGGCCCACAGTACTACAGTGCACTATGCGCAGCCGTAGGCCTGTAAACGAGCCGAGCAGAGCCGAGCTTTGCCTTGTTCAAGTTTGGCTCGTTACTATTTAATCGAGCTTGAACTCGAGCCGAGCTTTCTTCTAGCTTCATTTTTTATGTTCAAGCTTGGCTCGTTACTATTTTAACCGAGCTCGAGTTCTAATCGAGCTTCTTTTGAGCTTTATGCTCGAGCTCAACTTGTTAAGAAAATTCGAAGCTTAGACTTAGCTAGCTAACTTGATTAAGGCTTGACTATTTTTTTTATATTTTATTTTTTTATTTAGTAAACTTATTTAATGAATCATTATCAAGTGTGACTCAACTCGATTTGAGTTTGATTATATTAATGATTGTTACAAATAAAATTGTAAATGATACTATAAATGAGCTTTTAATTATACAATAAATGAGTTCTTCACAAGATTTAATGAGCCGAGTTTGGTGGTGTTCAAGCTTAGCTCGTTTATCTTATGAGCTCATTTAACTTAATGAACTAGTTGACCTGAGCTTTTATTGAGCTTAGCCTTCGAATAGTAGTTTATAGCCCTATATGTGTAATTCAAATTGACAACAATGACATAGTCACATATACACCTTAATATACATATACATATGCATATATATAATGTAATATATATATATATATATATATAAACGAGCTCACAATCGAGCTTATAAACGAGCTTGTTCATGAGCTTGGTCACGAGTTGTGTTCGCGAGCCAAAACGAACCGAGCTTTTGGCTGCTCAAGCTTGACACGTTTATTAATCGAGCTTGAAAATGATGTTCAAGCTTGGCTCGTTTACAATATGAATAAATACGAACGAGCCTTTATCGAGCCGAACACCGAGCTACTCACGAACGGCTCGGCTCAAATACACCCCTATGTGCAGGGCCTATGTGGGCTGGCCCCACATGTTACAGGCAACTGTGCACAGGGCCTATGTTGGCCGGCCCACAGTGCTATAGGGCCCTCATTGGGCCCATGATTTTTATTTATTTTATTATTATTTATTAATTGTTATTATCATTTTATTTTATTTATTTAAAATAAATAAATAAATAAATACATAACTACGCAGGTTGTGCTGCACTATGTGATTATTATATTATTTGTTATTATTATTATTATTTATTTTATTTTAAATAAATTGAATCGACACCAATGAAATTTATGATTGTTTATTTTTATTTTATTTTTTTGATGTGTTGAATGGAATAATGGCATACGGTCATGAACATTAGGGCTTTTATATTTATTTTATTTTATTTTGTGTTTATGTATTTGGAACTCATCTCCCCCGGATCTGGAACCAGAGAATACCCTGGTTCCAGCCTATTAAACTTTGACACGTGTGCACAATCACAATAGAAAAAATATAATAACATCACATGGGGCACGTGTCAAAATATGATAAGCTGGAACTAGTGTACTCATGTATTTGGGCCATGTTGTGTCCGATGTTATTTTCTTTAATTTTTGCAAAAGTAGATTGTATCTAGGATACATATTTGTAAATTTTAGAGAAAATATAAAGTGGCACAAGATTCCGAGAATTCGTAGAGCAAGAAGCCCAGCGTAAAGTCCTTTTGTATGGAGTGCAAAGCCATGCAATAGTTTAGGATTTTATTTTAGATTAATCTATTAAAATAGGTTAATCATAGATGTTCATGATCGTATGGATGTGATGGCTTGAATGTGAATGTATGTTTTATTTATACATGCATGATTAATGTAATGTGAGACCCAATTAATAACTTGTAAACAATTCTCCCAAAAGAAATAACACTAAGTTGAAGGGCATGTGATGTCCTGGCTCTCCACCAAGCTTTGGGTAATTAGAGTGATGAGGGTTATGAGGGTGCATGATATCTTCTCTGTACGAGTGGGTCTTGTATTCGCTTAAATAAATGATTTCTGTTATTTTGGCTCGGGTCTGTCACCGAGGGTAAACAAATGACCTTTGGCACTTACAGTGAATTTGGAGACATACTCTGGATTTTGTTATTTATTGTTTTACCTTTTGATTTTATTTACAGTATTTTGTGTTATTGATTTTTGTGCAAATTTCAGACCTGAACTTTTGCTTTCAGTTTGTTTTGGATTATTTACTGGGCTAGTGAGCTCATGGATTTATTTTAAATCCTTTTTAGATCAGGAGCAGTAGACCCAGGGATCTTAGAAGGCTTCCAGTAGATGTCTTATGTCTTTGTATCAGTTGTATTGTTGTTAAGAACCTCCTTGTAGGTCATGTTGTAGTTAATTTGCCTTGTATTCGAGTTTGGTTGTAAACCTTAAGTTGTACTCTTATTTGGCATTTCTGTCAGTTTATTTTCTACTCTTAGTCTGTGTTTAGGTTTTGAGGCATTGCAGGTTCACTGGGCCCTACCCCGTGGATCTGCGGCCGTTTATCAGCGCACCAGGTTCGGGGCGTGACATGTTTAATGTCAAACATACATTTACATGCAGTTAATGTGGAATTATATTCACTCAGCAACTTTTAATACATTGTTGTTTACAATTGCAGCTATGGAGCTTTTTAAATATGTAAAATATTATGAACAAAAACAAAAGATGCGAATTTCTAATAGCAATGATTATATAATAGAAAATAACCACTAGTGAAAAGTGCAAAGTTTATTATTTACAAAGCTTTTGAATAAATATCACGTCCAATAAATCATAATCTATATATTGGTTGTTGCTATCTTAAAATTTTATAAACGTTATAGCAATATAACTTATTAATGTTATTAAATTTAATTACAAAAATATTAATTAGAAACTATTATTAATGTTATAGTAATATAAATTATTGATGTTTCCAAATATATCATAATAAACCTAAACAATAAAACTAGTAATAAATAATTATGGCATTTGTTACTAATGTTTTAATTAACATTTTAAAAAATAGTACTTTACCAACATTTTGTTGAAATGACTCTTGACATCTTATTAAATGTCGCAAAATCAAAACCTCTTATGACAATAAATAAGAACATTGGAACAAATAAAATCATGCCAACATTTATTACAACTATTTCTTAAAAATCATTTTAATGGTTTTAAGCAATATTTACTAAAAATGTTAATTTTAAAAACGTCACAACAAACTTTTTTTTTTAGCAAAGCATCATAGTAGTAAAACTATGGGATCTCTACGACTTGAAATCAAAAATTCCGACAGTTCTAACAAACGCATGTCGATTTTATGTTGTAGTAGCTACAGTAAGTATATTTTGTTGTGGTATTTCATGAAACTTAAGTACCTATATATTTTGTTGTTTATATTACACTGCAATTTAATAATTTCAATATGTATATTATCCTAACATTTTGTACATGGATTAAGTATACAATTTTTTTTCATTTATTGCAACATTTACCAATACCATTAGAAGCTTTTCATCGTATTAATTTTAAAATATTATAACATTTATAACTATTGATATAAAAATTATAGAGTAACAATTATTAAATATCTGTTAAATTACTTATAATGGTGTTTTATTTCCAAACTTAAAATGGTGTTTTCAAATATGTCAAATCATATTAAATTTAGTAATGACATTTGTTATGAATGTCATAATAAATGTCTTAACAAATAGTACTATAACAATATTTTTTTGGAACTAAAATCTTAAGCAATATCACAAAACAAAACCTCATGTATCTATAAATAGAAATGCTATCATAAGAGTATGTTGGAACACATGAAATTACACCAACATTTATTACAAATTTTAATTAAAAAATAAATTAACGCATATATTCATGTTTTGAAGTTTCCAATAGATATTTCCTTAATGTGGCGTTAATATTCATGTTTTAAAGTTTTTAATAGATATTTCTTTAATGTAGTGTTTATATTCATGTTTTGAAGTTTTTAATAGATATTTCCTTAATGTGGCGTTTAATTGGGGATACTATTAGATTGATTACTTTGGAATTTGAATCTGGTAATGTAAAATTACCTGTTTAATTGTTTAGAGTAGGAATATAACATTTTTGGAATATGATTACCAACTCAATATACGGTAATGTACATTCTGGGTGTAATGTGAATTTTTTATTATACCTTTTAGATCCAATAGAATCACGAAAACATCAATTTTTTAAAATTAAAAAATAAAAAAAAATTCATGTTTTTTCTTTTCATATATATTTTTTTAATGAATTTATATTTATCAAAATATTTGGAAGGGGAAAAGATTAAAAGTTTTTTTTTTCAAATATAAAATTGTAGGAAAAAATTATAATTATTTAAAATAATTAAATCCGACTTGATTATTTTAATAAAAATTAAATTTTAAAAAATTAAATTTTTTTAATAAAAGACATATATATTATTAAAACTTTTTATATTTACATTAAAATATTATGAATTTTGATATATTTGACACCTATTGGGTAAAAATATTTTAATAAAATGATAATTGTCAATATAAAATTTTTGGCGAACTAAACATGATAATGTTACATTCCAACCATGTTAATGTTTTATTTACCAAAAAATTACACATATTTTCATCAATATAACTTTAAAAAAATCATAATTTTTATTATACATAACAATATAAGATATCATGAACCAAACAACTCCCAAGAGCATTCTAACAGCTTGAGAGTGTTTATCTAGAGCTTTACATGCATATGTACAAATATAATATTTCATGATTTAATTGGTCTTTTTAGCATTTATTGTTTGCTCATTCATTTTTGCACGTGTGGGTTGAGGCGTGTCATGTTTTTAATTAATGCTATCGTCTTTTGTAATTCCAAACTCTTCTTTACATCCTTTGGTGTTGAACTTGCGCTAGTTTGGATTATTATTATTATTATTATTATTATTATTATTATTATTATTATTATTATGGATTTAAAGAGAATGAATCAAAAAGTTCTACACTCAATAAAGAAGAAAATTTTAGTATTAACATAACTATATATATATATATTATAAATTAAGACATGCGAAAGCATTTTAGTTATCACCCTACAAATTAAGTAGTGAGTAGCTTTTTTATTTTCTATGTTAGGTTTCTTTTGTTTTATTTTTTAAGAAATATAATCTCTTTTATTGGCTGATGTAGTGAACTTTAGAGTGGTTTCTCAAAGTTTCTAAAAATGAAAAAAAGGAATTCGTAAATAGCATTCATTATTTAAAAATTAATAACTTAAGTTAGGGGATAATTGAGAAAAGAAAAATAAAAAATAAATATTAAATAAGATACCATCTAGACCTGACCATGGGTTGACCGGGCCGGGTTCGGGCCTGGTTCAGTCCCTAATTTCTAAAATTCAAGCTTGTCTAAGCTCGGCCTGGTCTAAATATATGGGTCTTAACTTTTGCCAAACCTTGCCCAAATTTGATTATCTTTAACCAAGACTTGCTCAAATAGGTTTTTCATCAAATAATAAATAAGTTAAAAAAAATTAACAACAATATTAATCTGTGAACATGACCAAATATTATTTTACAAAACACTTTAAAATTAAAATACCAGATACACATCTTTATTCAATCACAATAACTAAAATTCAAACCATTATAATCAATGTCAATCACCAATAAATATATATTATATAAATATATATAAAATTAATTAATAAATAATCAATGACAATTTAAACCATTATATGTATATACGTATATACAAACTAATTAATAATATATTTTATAATTCGGGCCGGGCTTTTAACAATGAAAACTAAACTCGGCCAGTTTTTAAAACGAACTCTTTTCTTTTTTTGTCCAAAACACGGTCATCGGATTTTATATATTTGTTCAAACCCTCTTAAATTTTGGGCTGACCTTCAAATTTGGCAGGGTTATTGGGCACTTGAACATGTCTAATACCATTTACAACAAGAAGCGGTAGGGGGTTGGGCACAAAAAAATGTTGAGCAGCTCTTTCATTCCTACAATGGGAAAAATATTGAACAACTCTTTTCATTCACATTTGAAAACAAAACTAGTCTAGAATTTTGTTGGAGATTTGATTGAATATTATTGTTATTATTATTATTATTATTTTATAGAGTGTCATTTGATATGGAGCTGAGTAATATCAATCACTCAAATTCTAATTTAATTTTCTTTGTGGATATTACTACTATTTAAATACCCTAGAAAGCCCCAAGTACTTTGATTTTCAGATATTACAACCTGACTTCAACTGGATTGCTAGAAAAGCCACTGATAATGTGAATGAACATAGATATACATTACAAAATGCTAAATGAGGATATTCTTGGTTAACACTAAAGACTATACATCGACCTCTGAGCTTATGTTGATCTCTGATGCTCTTTGGCTATCTAAAAATTTTTTTTTTTTTGAATAATAGACGATAAGCGCCTTTTTGACTATCTAAAACTTTTACTAGGGGTTTAGGTTTTTTTAAATTTCAAGAACTAATAATAAAATTTTACTTACAGGTTGTATCCACATTTAGGTTAGATCCAACTTAGCTACAAAAGTTTTGGCAATAGAATTGGCTTTAACATGAGCGTGGGTGTGACATTTGAAGATTGACCATATTATTACTAGTTATGTTGATTGAGATTAAAAATTGTGGGATTATAATGGATTTATGAGGTATATGGAGATTGATCATATTATTACTAATAATGTTGGCTTGTAGTAAGGTTTTGTTAGATAAATAGATTAAAAATTGTGGGATTATAATAGATTTATGAGGTATGTAGAACACCTTTTTTTTTTTAAGAATTTATCGTCCTTACTATATTGTAAATAAGTTCACTAGTAATCCCTCATAATATAAGAAAAATCTCAAGATAAAAAATTACAACATTTACTGATTCAGTAAGAAGAACTTATGTATTTAATTAGTTTAAATAGACACAAAAATTCAATTAGAATTTGAAATAAAATCTTTTTTTAGACATAACTGCAAAAAGGCAAACTTTAAATTAACACCTTTTCGACAAAATACTGTTGATGAGTGTATAATGTTATATTATTTTATATTATTTTGTACATTTATTAGGCTTGTATTAGAATTATATGGTGGAATCGGTGTTAAATATAATGTGTCTTGCATTCTCAGACTTCGGGCAACACTTAATGATGAGAGAAAACCAAAAGAAGCACTCCAAACCTAAAAAAAAGAAAATGGAGCTCTCTCGGCATCAATTGAATAAGGATAAGGCAAATAAGATGGCATACGAGTAGCTTACGGTCTATCTTACAGCCGTAAGCATCTTTTCCGGAAAATTTTGCTGGCATGCTTATGCCCATAAAGGGGAGTTCAGAGACAAACCAGGGAACCTTATATGCAGGAATTACGTCCATAAGGATTCCTGTAAGTACCATTCAAAGAAGCTTACGCCTAAAGTTTACGCTCGTAAGGGCAACACGGTAAAGCTTACGGATGTAAGTTGGACCATAACACAAACAGAAAATCTTACCAAATAAGACTTACACCCATAAGTATTCCAGTAAGGGTCGCGACCCATCTTTCCAAGCTCCTTACGGCATGTCTTTATGCCCGTAAGCAACTCGTAAACAGTTGAGTATAAATAGACCTGATGAGGATTTTGGGGCATCTTTTATTTAATCTTGGATTCTTTTCTTGGAGACGAAGCTAGGAAAGAGAGGATGCGAATCTCTAGGGCTCCATAGGCGATTTGAGGAGGAGATTTGGATTCACATTCAAGGGGAAGGAGATCGTAGGCATCAAGCTTATCTTGGTGGCGTCGCGGAGAGTTGCTTGGAGTTTTCCAATGATCTATCTCGTTCGCGAGGGGGTTTCTATCTCCTCATTTATTCTCATTGTGTCTTGTAAATTGGATGATTGCCCTCCATTAATGGAGGACTAATTTCTTAGATATTTGGGCATAGTTGAACTTAAGAGTTTATCTTTTGACATTGGTACGTTGTGGATTTATGTGATTTACTTGTTTTTCTTATTGCAATTCTTTCTATTTGAATCTAATTGCGTGTTGGGATTCTTGATTGCTAATGTGGCGAAAACCCTAGTTATCACTCTCGATATGCTTTGTGACGAGTAGAAATATCCATCTAACATAAACATATCGTAATTAGAGCGAATTGTGAGTAAGTCTAAAAACAGGGTACTTTGGAGATCTTGCCTCCCTCAATTCTCCTGAGTGTGTTAATGAAAATTTCCGTACTCTTTGCAATCATGTGGAATGGTTTTTAGGAGAAATCACATCTTTATTTTTTATTCGGATTAGGGGTAATTTCTCTTCATAAGTGAAATTACCTACTTAAAAAGTTCTTGTTAAGTCAAATTGAGGTTTCACAAGATGTTAATGCGATTATGTGGTGACTGCATTAGCAATGCACTGATTTAGTTACTATTAACCCTTGAAAGAGAAGTTTAGGAAATCTCTCAGTTCAAATAGGATTGCATGCTTTAACAACTTTTGTCATTCACTTTATAAAACCCTAGAGGGATATTATGCGTGGACATCGTTCCTTCTCTTGATTTCTCTACTCTTTTATTCTGTACTTCATATTTCTACTTTCTTTTGTTCACAAACATCATTATTTTGGTTAGGCTAATTTTCAGAACTAGAGTTAGTACTAGTAATTTCATTCTTCCATGTGAACCGACATCCCACTTTTTAGCACTTTATTACACAATCAGCATATACACTTGTAGTCCTATCAACTGCAAAACGGTTAAAATAAAAATAATATATATATATATATATTTAAAAAGGTTCACTTGCCCTTCTTTCCAATAATATTCATTTGAATCATTTGATGTTTTCAACAATTTAAACACCTTTACAATATCTTATTTATTCAATTTAGGCCAAGCTCATCTCAACACACATTTATAAACTAACAGTAACATGCTTAACACCTATCTCGGCTGAGGGCACATTTCTACGAGTTGTGAATAGTGGTTGTGTACGGGTGGTTTCAGCGCCCACGTATGTGAGCGCGGCCCCGTCTCCACTTGTTCCACCAAGACTTGTGCATGTCCCTGGGTTTCTAGTGGGTTCGCTCCGCTCCTCTTTCTCAACATGCTTAACACCCAAAAAGTTCTATTATAACTGGAGATTTATTTATGAAATTGCCAATATTCATAATTTGATAATTTTGTCACTATTTCAAGATAGCTCATGAGGTGCGTGAATACGGGTAGGTTCGGGATCTAACCTTGTTTTTTGTTATTTTCTTTTCTCATATTTTTTATTTTTATTTTTAATTTGTAAAAACAAATCATTTAAGTGTGTTTGTGGTGTGTCTTTTTACGTTGTGGATCTATCTTTTTTTTTCTTTTAAAAAAGAAAACTATCCACCGACGGGAACAAGAATTCAAGAACCGACGTGCAGTGGTAGGTGAGCGGTCGGACGCGCATGATGCTACGGATCTTCTTGCGTTCCACGTGTCAGAAGAAAGGTACATGTAAATATGGTTATTTGGTGAAAAAGTACATGTCTTTTCTAGTAATTAATTGGTAGAAAAAGAAAGAATGAAGCATGGTCACAAGAACGTGTGACACGTCTCTAGTATTGCCTTTGCCATATCTTCTTAGTTAATGCATGATGATATTATGTAGGTGGCAGAGATGAAGAGGGAGGATGCTTGTCATTGTACAACTTTGTTTTCATTCACTCATTTTCATACGTCTTATCCTTTTCAAATATTTTCTTTTTTATTTTTATTAAAAAAGAATTAAATTATGTATCAGTGAAATTCATATATATGAATCACTGTCTTGCGGTTGGTATTTTTTTTCCAGCTTTGAATTCATAGATGGAGGTTTGAATAGCAAAAACATAAAGGGTTAGCAAATTTTTAAAAATATGTAAATTCATATTAATTAAATTAACTTAAAAAAACTAAACTAATATGTATATATATATATTTATTAAATTAAGTAGTGTGGGATTATTAATTGATCAAATAATTAGTTTTATGTGGAGTACTTTTTGTGTAATAATAATTTTTAATTGTATTAATAAACGTTATTTCCAATCCTTCATCCCTCATAAATATTCAAAAAAAATTTTTGAAGGATGAAAAGCCTCCATTAATGACATTTTTTTAACAATTAAATCTTATGATCAATTCTTAAAGTTAAAGCATAACCAATGACAGACAGACTTTAATAGATTGGCAAACCAATGTGTGTATATATATTATTATTACTATTATTAGATGGATTAAATTTGTAGTATTTAGTTGAATATTTTTTATATTATATTTTATAAAAAATAACTATTTTTTATCTCATGTATCTCCTCCACTCACTAAAAACAACATTTTGAATCCCGCCATAACTCATAAACACTTTTCCCCATCCTCCGGCTTTTTTTTTTAAATATTGCTTTTTTTTAAATTAATTACTAAAATAGGTATTTTTAGAATTATTTACCAAATTAGGCATTTTTATTTTTTAATATTAAAGTTTAAATTTTTTTAATAGTTGTGGGTTCCACTGGTTTTTTAATATTAAAATTTTATTTTTTTTAAAAATCAGCAGGTCCCACTAGTTTTTTAATATTAAAATTTATTTTTTTAAAACTGAGATGGGTCCTACTTAGTTTTTTTAAATTAAAAAAAGCAATTTTCTGACTAAAAAGCCCTTATCATTTCATAAAAATGTTTCTGTTAGTTTTATTTCAAACTCCCTACTTTCACTAATCCTATGAGATAAAAAAATTATGGGTAATATTCGAGTTAAAAAAATTTAAAAGATAAAAAAATTATTGTGGTTAAAAATTTTTTTATATACATTAGAATTAAAAATTATCTCGATAATACATAAAAATTAAAAATTATCTCCAATATTTATGGATCTTTCATACTGATATTAGCTATGTATTTTCACGAAAAAGAGACTTGGGACCAGTTTATACAGGCTCACGCTAACAAATGGATGGTTATGATCGATTTGATCCGATGAGCTCTTATGAATGGGGTGAGGTCTTTATTCTGCACCGATAATTCAGATCATCAACTCCGATAATACTCTCCACTCTCCCTAACGATTACATCTTTTACTTGTAGAGATAATTTTTTTAGGCCTCACCTAACAAATGGATGGTTATGATGAATTTGATCTAATAGCTTTCTTTGTGAATGGGGTGAGGTCTTCACTGCCACGATAATTCATCCCATCAACCCCCCAATAATACTCTCCACCTACCCTAACAATTACATCTTTGATTATTCTAATATTGGAGATAATTTTAATTTTTATGTATTATTGGAGATAATTTTTAATTTTTATGTATAAAAAAATTTTTAACCACAACAATTTTTTTATCTTTTTAAATTTTTTTAACCGAATATTACCCATAATTTTTTTATCTCATTAGGGATTAGTGAAAGTAGAGTGTGAATAAAAGCTAATTGTAAAAATTATATGAAATGATAAGGGGTTTTAGTGTAAAATTGTTTTTAATTTAAAAAAAACTAGTAGGACCCATCTCAGTTTTAAAAAAATAAATTTTAATATTAAAAAACTAGTGGGACCTGCCGATTTTTTTAAAAAAATAAAATTTTTAATATTAAAAACCAGTGGAACCCTACAACTATTAAAAAAATTTTAAAATTTAATATTAAAAAAATAAAAATGCCTAATTTGGTAAATAATTCTAAAAATACCTATTTTAGTAATTAATTTAAAAAAAAGCAATATTTTAAAAAAAAAGCCCCATCCTCCACAACTTTTAAATATATTTTATAAAAGTAATTGTTTTTTTTTTATCCCATATATATATATATATATATATAGCCAATTTGATTTCCCTCCTCCCTGATGAGTAACAAGTACTTCCCTCAATGGCACCATTCTTTCTCATAAACTCTTACCAAGCTTTTCAGTACAACCATTAAAAAACTAAAGTCAATAAAGTGAGGGAAAAAAATACCAGACTTATATATATATATATATATTTCTTCAATTAAATCATAACATTGCAATAAGACAATATACATAGTTCCAAAAATTATATACATATATATTAAGTTAAAAGTAATTTTTAACAACATTTTATAAAAAAAAAATTATTTTTAGTTAAATTAATGGCACAATTCTATACCATCAACCATCTCACCAATCTTTTTCAAAGCCATTAAATGAAGAATTAACCCTACTGCACCACCTTATTCACAAGTCACACCACCTTAGCACTGCCTCACTAGACCACTCAAACACACACTACTACACTAGATCTCTCTTAACAAAACCACATTAAATTCACTATATACCATTGCCCAAGATTTCATACTCTCATTAATCCACCACCTTTCAACTGCCAACTACCATCTCTCACCAGCCCATCATCTCTCTTTCTCTCTCTATTATATATATATATATATAACACTAGGAACACACTCAACCCTTCATACAAAACAAGAACAAAAGAAAAGAGATAGTCAATAGAGATCATGGCAGGGATGAAGGTGAGTGTCTGCATGGTGGCGTTGATGGTGGTGTGCATGGCTGTAGGGTGGCAAAAGGGGGAAGGGGCAGTAACGTGTGGGACAGTGACTAGTTGTTTAGCGCCGTGCATGCCCTTGGCAAAGGGCACTGGAGGGTTAAGTCCGGCTTGTTGTGCTGGGGTGAAAAGGCTCAATACCTTGGCGGCAACTACTGCGGATAGGAAGACGGCGTGCGGTTGCCTGAAGACCATCGGTAATGCCCTAAAAAAGGCTAACTGGGGGGCTATTGAAGCTGTGCCGGCCAAGTGTGGTGTTAGTGTCGGTTACAAGATTAGCCCTTCCACTGACTGCTCTACGTAAGCCTCTTATTTATTTTTATTTTTATTTTTTTTTGGCTCTTCAGAGCTTTATTTATGTTTCATCTTTGTGATTTTGTTTTTTAATTCTTGGGAAACGCGTTTTCCTCTCTGTGATTTTGTTTTTAAATCGCTTTTCTCCCTTTTGTATTTATGTCTTTTAGTTGTTGTTTATTAGAATAGATCTTGAAAACTTAACGTTAGCTATTTTTGATTTTATGTTTGTGTTTACAACAATTTTCGCATATAATATTGAGCGAGGAATTTTGCATGCTCAAGAAACGTTCCCCCTACATTTGGGAAACGCGTATCCCTTATGTCTTTGTTAAAATTCTTATTAGTTTTTGAACCCCCTCTATATCTGTGTGTGTGAGTGTAATTTTTGGTTTGATTTTAATTTTAATTGTTTTTTTTTTCGGCGAGTTTCATTTATAATAACACCTAATGCAGAACTCTGCATGGTTGTCAAACGCGTTTCTCTATTTGCTCTGACTTTCTATTCTAACCCCTTGAATAATTTTAAATTTCATATTACACTTCAAATCATCAATCCATAGACTTTGTAATGGTTTTCTTTACTATAACTTATTTTTAGCATATATTGTTTAAATTTATTTTCAGAGGTGATTAACAAACATTAACTAACACTAGAGATGTTTGTTTGAATGTTTACAGGGTGCACTAAAAGGACTTGGAGACGAGACCCTCCTGATAAGAAGGGATTCAGTATGGCGTAGTACAATATCTAGAATGAGAATAATAAGGTGACAAGTGTATTGCCATCCACCGTCTGTTGTGTGGTTGGGTGCCATATATATACATATATACTTATATATATATTTGTCGCCAGGGCTTTTATCTTTGTTTATTTTATTTTTCACTATTATGATGTCGCTTGTATGTGCCCATTACCTGTCTATTCTGGGCCTGCATTATCTATCTATCTATCTATCTATCTTTTTATTAATGGAGTTGCTTATTATATAGTTTTTCTGCTCTTTATTTATTTATATTATTATTGAGAATAATTCTAGCAATGGTGTGAGGATTATATCCAAAAGAAGGACCATTTTTGAGTTTGACTTCAGTGACAATGGTTGGCCTTGAAGCCTCATTGTTAAATATTAATATACCAGTTGATGAGGTTAATATATGATCTAGTGAGCAATTTAAATTAATTGATGAGTTTTTATGGCTATTTGCAGAAGGCAAGATATTTATTTAATCAAATTTAAAGGAAATATGGAATTTATATATTATGTTGAAATGATATTTTAGTTTTTCTTTGTATGTTCCTAAAAAAATGTATGTATTTACATGTGCATTTTCCAATAAGATTAAATATTATGAATATTTCCTAAAATTTAATTTATACACATGTATTGCTTCACATAAACTATTAGAAGACAGACTATGAATAATAATTTTTTGAATGATGATATATTAAAATATTAATGCATTGTTCATCAGAAATTTTTAGGATGTAATGATTAATAAATAAAATAAATCCAGTTTTTCTTAAAAATATGTTACAAAAATATTAAATTATATGTACATACACCCAAAATGTTTTGATCATGCAATATTTGATGAGATCTTGTAATGAAGATTGTGGGATACACGGATAATTAAAAAAAAAAAAATCAAATTTTGAAGGCACATCATTTTTGAATAATTCGGTTAAACAAAATCCATCATATTATTATTGATTTTTTTTTCGTGCCGAACTCTTGCTTATTTTGTTGATGAATTCAAACTTTCACTCATATGGGTTAAAGGCATAAATTTGTTAATGTGTTAACTGCGTCTTTCTTCATTCACATGGTTTGTCCGGTATCATAATTAAAAAAACAAAATTAAATAAAATAAAAGCAACAACAAAATCCATCTTTTCCAAATAATCCTTTAATCAATTTTTCTAAAATCTTTTCCAACATATAAGATTTTTTTATTTATTTTACAAAAATTTGTCTCACTATTTCCTTTTAACAGTTTCACTCACTTGTGAACGGGGAAATTGGAAGAATGAACCATCATCTAAAAGTTAAATTAAGAAAGCTTTATACGTAAAATTCTATCCTAGTTTTTTTTATTGACATAAGTTTTATGTTCAAATTATAAAGTTATTTTAGGTCGGTGGTTTTTACATCATTTTTTTTATATGTTAGTCCGGTGGGATGTATGTGTGTAGGTTTATCACTTAATCACTTATGTAAGAGAAATGAGACACACAAAGAGTTCGGCACAACTTGCCTATATCTTGGGGGCCGAACCCAGATATCAATAATCCATTAAAAGAGGTGAAAAACAATGAGTACAACTCTCACACTCATTCTCACAAAGATAAAGAATAGTGTTCTCTAGATTACTAATGCCTACTTTCACTCACCCTTACTCAAGAGACTCTCTCCGGTGATTCACTCTAAATTTCAGAGCATGATTTCTTATATAGATGCCCCAACGTCCTAAATGTAACATTTCCTCTTTTAGAATTTCTGTGACTTCCTAATTTAGACACCTTCCTAATTTAGACGTTGTAACTTTTGTTGTAATCGAGCTTGTAACACGGCCTACCTACTGATCATGACTGAAATCTAGCTTCCGTTGCAACATACCCTTGCGACGCCCCAAGTCTTCCCGACTGTGCCAATCCAAGTCGATGCAGTCAACTCCTCTTGAGCACTCATTGCCAGCAACTAGCTTGCCTTATCACACCATATTAGTAAGTCCCTCTCTGAGGAAGCGCATTTCCATCTCACTAAAGATGGTCTTCAAAGATCTTTAAAATATTCTTTCCAAACTTGATCTCCATTTATCCAAGTTTGGTCTTCACAATCTTCAAACTTGATCTTCATTCATCCGAGTTTGGTCTTTAATATCTTATTACTAAACTTGATCTTCATGCATCCGTGTTTGGTCTTTAATATCTTATTACTAAACTTGATCTTCTTTCATCCAAGTTTAGCTCTTCAATATCTTCTAAGAATCTGTACATGGTTTTTTGAGAGATCATCCAAATATAGCGCCAACCATAATTTTCTAGTGTTCAAGCCACATCAACATCTTTTGCGAAGTCATCTTGCCATGTTACTAGGCTTGCCATGTCACTTTGATTTGCCACGATATCATTGTTGCCACGCTATCTTAATTTGGTATGAAATAATGCTAATTATATAACTCCAGCTCTACCAGTAATATAATATGGAATTTGACTCAAAATTGTTCGGGTTGGGCCTTTCCTTTGATAAAAATAACATAATTTTCATAATAAAACAATCTTTCCTCAAAATAAAAGGGAGTGGGCAAGGATGTGGTAGTAGTGTTTTTCATTCTAAGAAAAATGATATGATTTTTAATTATTCACTAAAATATTAAAATAATCTTAAAAATATAATTTATAAGTATTTTTAATATTAGAGCGCGCACACACATATAAAAATACTAATAATTTATAATATATAATTTATTAGTATTTTTAACATTTTTTTATCAAATTGAAATTAATCAAACCAATTGAAACAAAAAGTTAACCGCAAAATATTCTTCTGTTTAGTTTTCTAATACTACTTAAATTATTTTGTTTCTTTTTTTTTTCAATGTTCTCCTAAAATCACATTACTATTTGATTCAATACTTGTGATGCATCTAAAGTACCAATTGCAGTATAGAAATGACCTGTAAAAAATTTCCTCCCCTCAAAAATCCTTTTCAAAATAAATTTGATTTTTTGATTTTATTATACCTTAATTTTAATTATGAAATACATCTAAGGTACCAATTAGTTGGAGGTAACCCTTAACCTTTTTTAAACACTTGTGATGTATTTTTTCTGTCTTATTATAATTGTTCATTTCTAAAAATTTTTTATATTCTAAATTATTCATTGATATATTTCATTATTAGGAGTTGTAGAAAAAAATAGAGAAAATAGAAAAAATAAACTAAATATTTATAGAATTTTTCATTATAATTACTTTGTTTTAATTTTTATGAAACGATTAAAATAAACATTTATAATAAAACGGTTAAATGGACATTTATAATGACAGAGAGTACTGCAAACATCATTATTATTGTATTCAATACAACTATTTCACTTCCAGCATTGACACAAAATTTGTTTATAGGACAGTGATGCAACTGCTACTGCTGTAACTAGTTTTTTATTTCATGCAATAAAAATGCATTGAATGGAGACCAACCCTTTTGAACTAACCTTTGCAGCTATTTGTAAATAACAAAAGATGGATTACTCAGCATTGACTACAACATTTATGATCCATTAAACTCTTTGCATCACACAGCTAAATGTAACTATCAACAACCACTTGCTAATTTCTGTCTTTTCATAACATTAATTAAAATATTAAATGCAAATTAAGAGTTGGTTATGTTGTATGAATACATTTATACTTCATTTGTATTTTTTCACTTATCACATTTATCTAATTTACACTGATTAAAAAAAATTAATTAAAATCAGTTGATTACATATAATTATAAAAAAAATTATTACTTTCTAAAACTATCTCTATTTAAAACTCCACTAAATTGAGTATATACTTTAATACTTTTGATTATAATTTATTGAAAATCATACAGGTACATTAAATTAAAAGATAAGTTTCAAAAAATTTATTTAATGCTGCACAAAATTTATAATATAATAAGTAAAACAGAACAAATAAGAGCTCCAAAATATAACAAATAAAAAAAATAGAGGGAGTACATCAGACAAACAAGAAGAGAAAGGTCTAGTGTGTTTTTTTAAAATATTTTTAAAATATTTATGATAATAATATCATTTGAATTGCATGATTAATAATCAGAGCTCATCTCCCCTGGTTCTGGAACCAGGGAATACTCTGGTTCCAACCTATTAAAACTTGACATGTGTCCTTAATCACAATAGAAAAAATATAATAACATCACATGGGACACGTGTCAGAATATGATAGGCTGGAACTAGTGAAATCTCTGGTTTCAGAACCAGGGGAGATGAACTCTAATAATTACCATTACAACTTGAAACTACAGTGAAATTAAAATTTATAATTTTTTTTAATAGATCATTATCTAAAAAATTAACTAAAATTGAAATAAATTTTTAATGATAAAATTGTGAACCGAAATATTTAATTTTAATATATAATATTAATTAAAATATTAAATGCAAATTAAGAGCGGCTATATATGTTGTATATATTAGATAAGCCAGGAGAGAAAGGTACAGTGTGATTTTCAAAAATATTTTGAAAATGTTTTTGGTACAAGTATCATCTCAATTACATAATTAATAAATGCGATTGCAACTTGAAATGACAGTGAAATTGAAATTTGTTATTTTTTTTTAATACATCATCATTCAAAATGCTAACTAAAATTAAAATAAAATTTTAATGACAAAATTATGAATCACAATATTTAGTTTTAATTTATCACATTAATTAAATACCAAATGCAAATTAAGAGTGGACTATGTTTTATACATTAGATAAACAAGGAGAGAAAGATAGTGTGGTTTTCAAAAAATATTTTAAAAATGTTTATGATACAAGTATCATAGTATAACTAAATTGCATAATTAATAAGCACCGCAATCTGAAATTATAGTGAAATTAAAATTTATTATTTTTTTTAAAATAGATCATCATCTAAAATGCTAATTAAAATTGAAATAAATTTTTAATGACAAAATTATGACCCACAATATTTAGTTTTAATATATAATATTAATTAAAATATTAAATGCAAATTAAGAGTCGGCTATGTTTTATACATTAGATAAGTAAGGAGAGAAAAGTGTAGTGTGATTTTCAAAATTTTTTTGAACATGTTTATGATACAAGTATCATTTGAATTGCATAATTAATAGTAGAGATTGCAAACTGAAATGACAGTCAAATCGAAATATGTTATTTTTTTAAATAGATCATTATGAAAATGCTGACTAAAATTGAAATAAATTTTTTAGTGAAAAATTGTGAACCACAATATTTAGTTTTAATATAAATTTAAATTAATATATCCTTAGTTTAATGTACACAAAGAATCAAATTAAGATTGAATTAAGAATTGATCATTAACCGTACGTCCTCACCGGTGACATGGGATTTAGATTACAAGCATGTACTTACAATGAGAAATATGTTACTACCATTTTCTCTAGTGAAACTCAAATCCAAGATCTCTTAAATATCTAGAAATAACTTTTTGCAATGGGGTCAATATTACTAGGCTATGAACTCTTAGTCAAATTAACATAACTCATACAATATAATGAATTGTCATAAAAGCAATTTTTTTTTAAATCTGAAAAATGCAAAGAGAATTTTGATATGAAAATTTAAACAATATATACATGAATATATCGTTTTTAACTTCTAAAATTATTTTAGGTTCACAATTTTTGTAAAAAGTATTTAACTACATATTTTTCTGCAATTATATTTTATATTAATTAATCTAATACAATCAAATTGTCTGGTGAATATTTATTTTTTATATATTGATGTGGAAGTATGTCTCACTTTGGGATCAAAAGATATTTTGGAAATTTATGGTGGTCAACAATTTTTTTTTTCTTAAATGGTTCATTACCTTCTTGTGTGTTTTTATTTTGGTCACTATCTTTCGAAAGTTACGATTTAGTTCCCTACTTTTAATTTTTGTTATAATTTGGTCACCCAAATATACGCCATTAACGACGATCTCACGTAATATATATATGTCAACTTAGAGAAAAGATGTGCCATGTAGTATATCACATGTAATCGCTGTTAATGGTGTATGCTTGGGTGATCAAATTGTAATAGATACTATAGGTAGGGGACCATCTAGATTGTTTATTATTTTATTTTTTTTTGACAAAAATAGCAAACTCCATTCTATAAGGGGTTGTGGAGAGATAAACATACAAATAGTGTATCAATTACGATGGTTTATCTATCCAGAGATTTATTATCTCCGTCAAGACTCACATGGTGCAGATAAGTCCTACTATGTTATTGATCGAAGATTTTTAAAAATCAAACCAAGCTAATAAATCTAACCCCCTATCATGTAATTCAGGAGACCCAATAAACAATGAACAACTATAATGTTTTTATAGTATTTTATAGTGCTGCAACAATATTATTGACCCAAAAATTCTATTTTGGATTTGTCTATTTACCATTCACATAACAATAGGCACTGCAGTTGTTGTGGTGGTTAACTCTAGAAAGTACACCTCCAACTAGGTGGAGTTAAGAAGTAGGCGCTTAGGCTTTGCTTGGATGAGGTCATGAAGAAGGGGTTCATAAAAGAGAGTAGAGTAAGGTAAAGTAAGACAAATGGAGTTTGTAAGTCATACTTTATTTGGGGCTAAGGTAAGGTAAACGGAGGTTATCAAACTTTCTAATGTTTGGATTGAAGGTAATAAACGGTAAGGTTTTATGTCAAATTACTAAAATGGACCTTCATTAAGTTATTGTAATAACAACACTAATACTAATACTAATACTAATGTGAATACTAATATACTAATAGTAATACTAAAATACTAATAATAATAATACTAATACTAATATTAATATAGAAATATGAATACTAATATAATAATAATAATAATAATAATAATATGAGTACAAATATACTAACACTAATGATAATGATAATACATAGATGTAATTGTTTTGAAAGGTTGAGGGTGTTTTAATCAAGATGAAAATCAAAACCTCTTCAACCCCTAATTTAGAGGGTTGAGAAAATAGGTTAAATTGAGGTTTCTCAACCCTTCATTTAACCGCCTCAAACCTTACCCTTTAGATAACCCTTGATCCAAACAAAGATTGGACCATAACCCTACCTTACAATGCCCTCACTAACCCCCTCCCAAGCAAGCCCTTAGAGGGAATTGAATTCTCGAGATTACTTTCTTCGGTTGAAGATTTTCTTTTTTTATATTTGTGTCTCGTGGTAGGGTTTATTGTCCAAGTTTAGCATGTATTCTCATATGATGATCATCCACGCATTTGATGATGAAGGGCACAGATTGTGTCTCCTATTCAGCATAGGTGGATATTTTTTTGATGTATCATCATAAATAAATGTTTTTAAACAATAGAAAAATCAATCTAAATAAATAAATGGTGTCAAAAAAAAAAAAAATCCTCTTTTTATCAAAATTTCATGTTTTGTTTTGTGCCCACTTGAAGTATGAATGCTTTAAAAAATAACTTATTTTATATTTTTAAAAAATATACATCTGTTTTAAATGTATTTGAACATCTAGTTAAAGGAAACAAGCAATAATAATAATAATAATAATAATAATAATAATAATAATAATAATAATAATAATAATAATAACAACTTTTGTGTCCTTTCCAAGACCTATCATCATTTCGGGTGTTTGAAAAGTATTTCTAAAACCTTTAATCGATTTAATTTTTACTTATTTAAACACAAAACTATAATAAGAAGAAAAATAAAAGCTAAATTCAAATTATTTACAATTTTTTTCTTTAAAAAAAAAAAAACATTTGTTTTAAAAACCTACCCTACTTCACAACCACCACTTTTGATCATCTCATCTATACAATAAATGTAGCAACACAAATAGCTCATCAAACTCACACACCAGTGACAAAATCAGCATGGCTACCATCAAACCAAAGTTATCAATCTATCTTATGCTAATTGCCCTCATTCTTGCATATGATCTATGTCCTTTATCAGCATTGACATGCACTAACGTGCAACAATCACTTCAACCATGTATTCGCTACGTGAAGGGGATCGGTATCTTGACGGCTCCGTGCTGTGCCGGCGTTCGGCAACTTAATAATGTGGCGAAAACCACGGCGGACCGCCGACTTGTTTGCGGTTGTCTCAAAAAATTCTACTCCATGATCCATGGTTTCAAGCCCAGCCTCATTCCCGGCATTCCGGGAATGTGTCGTGTTAAACTACCGTATTCAATTAGTGCCAATATGGATTGTTCCAGGTATACATAATGCATGTAACTTCTTGTTTTTGTTCTTGTTCTTGTGCTTGTGAGCTGTAAATATATTTATATTTTTGGTTTTATTTTTATTTTTGAAATGTTCCATATAAATTATGGACTTTAATTTTGTATTCTTATTTGCAATTGATATCCGTTTGAATTAGTAAAGTAGAAAAGGACAATCACACAGGTTGAGAAAAATAATATTTTAGATTTAAAATTAAGTATTTATTGCAAAATGTATGTATACTTTATTCCCTTCCATGAGTAAAGATTGAGAGTTAGAATTTTTTATTTATTTATTTATTTATTTATTTTTTTTTATAAAATAGACATGCTATGTTAGCTGTTAAGAGTTTGCCCAGATAAAAGATTAATATTTTAATCCATATGTACCATCATCTTACGTGAGTTAAAATTTGAATTTGTCCTTTTGGCAAAGACATGAATACTCTGCGCGGAGAACCCAATACCAATAGATTAAAAAATTATTGGCTCGAGAGTTAGAATTTTACTAGTAGTTTATCCACAATTCTTTCAATTTATTTATATATGTTTTATTTAGTAAAGATTGTATGACAAACTAAAAATATTAATAAATGATGAATATATATGAGACCCGTCTTCTGTGAACGTCCATAAAATTTTTTTTTTCTCAACCAAATAATTCAGTACAACTCTTTAGTACTGTTACTTGTTACTACTATCCAATCTTACTCCACGCTCCTCTCTTCTATTTTCTCTTTTATACTTTTCATTCTCTGTGGATGGTCTCCAAACGTCCACTGAAAGCGTATGACCTATATATATATATATATATATATCTATGAATCTAATATCTCATTTGGTGTGTCAAATGTTTGCAGGATAGGCTAAGCCGGAGTTCCTGATATTTTATAGATCTATTTTGTGTGATAAAAAACCATTGAACTTGGTGTGTGTATTTATGTACATGTTGCAAGTCAAAGTGAATGATTTTATTCTTCACATTACTGTTTGAAAATGTTTATCATATTGAGTAGCATAACATGCTACTTGAGGTTTTATTTATTGCCAGTGTGTCTGTAACTGTCTTCTCTTTAATAAATGGTGGATATACTTTTAAATTTTAATTAATTTCCTTATGGTCTGTTCTTTGTTGATAAATAGAATTTCCTGATCTCTCAAATTTATAAAAATTTTTACCATAAAGCAATATCTTTGTATTATTATTATTATTATTATTATTATTATTATTATTATTATTATTATTATTATTATTATTAAAGCGACGACATATGTAAGATGCAATCAAAATTTTATTTTTTTAATTAAATTAACTCTGAATTAGTGAGGTTTTGATTGAGTTCGGATCAAATATAAATTTATGTCCATTTAAATCTAATTTTGTAAATAAATTGAGATTTCCAAACCAAAAATCGGAAAATCCAACTTGTATATATAATTTATTTAATATGTTTGTTACATTATAATTATGATCAATAAATTTAAACATATATTTCTCTGACCGACTTTAAAAAAAACACCCAATATATGTACACACATGTATATAATTTTAAGTGAAGATATTCTATTCGGTTCGCTAATAAAATGACATTAATTCTCTTACAATAAAGATGTTGATTTTTTTTTTTATATATCAAACCATTGATTACTTAACCCAAATTCTTATGTCACTAATACATGTTGGTAATTATTTAATCAGGAAAGCTCCACACTGCACAATCACAACACTAATTAATTTTACATCTAATGTAATAAATGTACCTAGAGTCATATACACATGCTTTCAAAGAAGCTCCCCATCCAAATACAATCACTGACATCATCTTTATGTTCTACAATGAAAGGTTGAGCATGGACACTGAAAAACAGGGGACCAAAATTTAGGTGGTGTCTTGATAAACTGGTCCAGACCATGTCTCAGATTTATCAACAGCTGATCAATTCAATGACAAAGACACAATAAATTTCCTTTTAAACAATAATTTATTAATAAATACATATAATGTCACTGATATACATATAAACAAAAGAAAAGTTATAATACATGTGTAGCCATTTAGAAGTTGCTGCTGCTCTCACTTGCAGAGAGTGAACAGCTCTCTGATTTAATAAAGAATGAGGCTTTGCCGATTTCTTCGGATCCAATGAGAATTTCAAAGTGATCATCTTGCATTATATCCAAGAAATCATGGGGGTTTGTTGGCAGCTGATGATCGACGGCAATGTTCGACTGTAAGTTTTGGTTATGAAAAAGTCCTGCTTCTTGTTGAGAAAGTGTGGAGAATGGTTGATTATATGGGTTGTTTTGAAATTCTCTCGTCGTATAAGTTTCCCCGTGCTTTGGCATCTCTCCTGTGGCTATCCTTAGTCTATCGACTTCTTGTTTCAGGGCTTCATTCATCGCTGCAGATACATCATGAATTATAACCACAATGGTCTGATATGTGCATGCCGAAGACAAAAAACATGAGAGACATTGTTGGAAATTGATAATACAGAAGAACTTTTTAATTCAATGTAGCTATTCATGATTTGTCTGAATGTAATTTTTGACTGAATGATTGGCCCTTTTTCATATTACTTGCAGATAACTGAAATGTATGTTTGACATTACTCAATCATATATTGTTGTCTAATTAAGGGAAATTATTATGCCCATTCTGAAATGAACTTTCAAGATATTATTTTCTATTTTGAATATTGTGAGTAGGAAAATGGTCCTATTTCTTTCTAGTGGGTTGTTTACAATGTCAAAGTTAAAAATAGAGTAACAATAATTACCATCACATAATTGAGATTGCTGCTCCATAGCCTGTAACTGCAACCGTAGTTCCTCGTTCTCTGTTGTCAGACCACTTGTATCTCTCTAAGAAAGTACAACAACAAAGAAATCAAGGAAAGACACATACAGAGGAATAATAATCACTAATTCTTGACCGAGTTAAGTAAAATTCTCAGAGCCATTTAAAATATGCTTTCACTTCTCTGGTCAATAAGGTAAGAACAAAAATAACTTCAAATACAATGTTTATCATGGAAGCAACATTTCACAACAATGGAAAACCATTTACCCAAGAAAACATGCCTCAGTATAAACCAAGAAATACAAACCTGGAATAATGCAAGCTGTGCAGAAAGAGTTGTGGCTTCAATTTGAAGAATTTGAACTCTTCGCTGGAGTTCTGCAATGTACCGTGCCTTCCTTTCTTTTGAGCGAGCTGCAGACTGCCGGTTTGCCATTATTCTGCATACAATAATATTTAATAAACTCAATATATATACGCATAGACATAACATCAAAACACAAGTCTGATTCTTAGATTTCACAAACTATTATCAGCATTTCAATCAGCCATCAATCCTTGGATTAGTTGATCCATTGGTAAAACTTTTGGCTAGCAAAGCCTGGACCAAAGCTTCTTACACAAATGCTCAATGAGAAGGGTGTATACAAACAAACATTTAGCTCAAAGCTACAAACTTTGTTAGCATTTGTTTATGGTTTCAATGTTGGGTTCTACCCCATTTAGTGGGCCAGGAATAATTGGGCCTTGAGACAAAAAGCAAAAGCAATATATATATATATGACTTTTTGATGGGCTAAGAGAGAGAAAAAGAAAGCTAGAATATACTCGAAAGAACACGAGAAGAACAAGGGGTAGGTTTATGAGTTTTGGAAAGATTGGGTGGAGAGACGTTGTTGGATTTTGCTCAAATTTCAGGTGGTGAATCATTGCGAGTAGCTTTTCTCATGTACATCTGCTCTTTTTGGATACTCCAAATTTGGTGAAATCTAAGTTATTTTGGTTATTCATCTTTTGTGATAATGTCTACATTGTTGTGAGCTAAAAATACTGATTCTTGATGATGCTCCAAAAATTAGTGAAATATCGTTTGTATCAAGAGAGAAACTTTGAAATCCCATTGTTGATATAGTGAAAAGTTTTCAAAAGACCTATGAGTCCTATGGTCTTTTACCTCTCTACCAGAGTAGTTTTGCACATTAAAATTGGTGTCTTACATTTGTGGATTGTTGTGCTTGATTAGTGTGCTTCAATGTGCTTTTATCATTAATTGATTGATTGATTGATTGGCTTTGTTAGCATTTTGCTTGAGATCCTAGTTTAGCACACAAAAAGGAAAAGTTTACAATTGTTTGTTGTTTTTTCCCCAACACAATCCAGCTAACTCACAATGCACTAAAATCTAATTACCTTGGTTAAAAGCATAAAAGCTAATTAGTCCATACCAAAAATCAACATCAAATTTCAATAAATCAGGGGAATTTTATTAACTTAGCCACAAATTAATGAAAAATCATATATATACATGATACTTAAAATCTACCAATCACGTTAGCATTTATTTATGATTTCAATTCAAGGATGAAGAACACTCAAGATACACTAACAAATCAGAGAAATTATATCAACTTTACCTCAAATTACCATTATTATTTTTGCTAAAAAAAAAAATCAACATTAATCAAATTGATTCAATTAAAACAACAACCATTCAAAGCTCAATTAGGTCAAAAACTACGAATTAAACCAAAGGTTTATAAAAAAAAATGCACCTTTTGGCTCTCTTGGGATCAATGACGGCGAGTTCGGCGAGCTTATCAGCGGACATGGCCTTCTTAGGCTCAGCAATGGGGTCCGGGAACAAGGCGTCGACAGAGGAGCTATAGCGGTGCTTGGGTCTGGGGATGGCGGGGGGTCGTCGGGGTTGGGGAGGGGCATGGGTGAGGGGTGGTCGGAGACGGCGGTGGTGGGGGAGGGAGGTAGCATTGGGAGGCGGAGGAGGGAGCATTGGGGCGAAGGAGTCGGGGGTGTATCGAGGGTCGAGTGTTCGATGAAGCCCTCGAGAAAAAATTAGGTACTTTTTTTCAGGATTAGTCGGAGGGTGCTCCGATAACTTCGCTCCGATTTGGTTCGGACCCATTGACTCAACCCCTGATATAAATATATAAATAAATAAATTTATTTTTTTTCTCTTATTTTTATATTTAATAATTATATATAATAAATTAATGGATATAACTAAATTTGTGAAAAATTATGAATGTTCAGTCTTTAATTTAATTTTATTTAAAAATAAATATTTTAAAAATATGTATTATGATGCCAAAGGGGCTTTTAGAATTGATCGGTATTTGGCTTTACTTTGAAATGTATTGATGTATGATGCTCAAAAAAATTCTGAGTTCAAGTCTTGATAGATGTAATGATGTTAATAGGTTCCGGCTTGTTGGTTTGGGCTTGCAATCTAGGTGAGAGTTTAGAATTCAGCAGTATTGGTTTTACTTTGAAAGGCATTGACGTGTGATACTCAAAAGGTCTTGAGTTCAAATCTTGATAGATGCAATGGTGTTAATAGGTTCCCGGTTGTGGGTTTGAGCTTGCAATTTGAACCTCGGGTTGGGTAAAGGTTGGATGCTTAATTCTCAATCCGTGCTCATATCATTGACAACACTTATTGCATTTATCAAAAAAAAAAAAAATTGTTTTGGCTTTTATTTAATTTTTGTAGGTGTTTTTTTTTGTAGGCTTTTTTTAAAAATATTATAAAAAAAATGTTTACCAAAATACGCATGTTTTGGATTATTTGCAAAAATACACACGTTTGGGGAAAACGGGAAAACTTTTCCCGTTTTCCAACTTTTTTAATTTTTTTTAAATATAGAAAACGGGAGAGTTTCTCTTGTTTTCTATTTTTTTAATTAAAAAATTTTGAAAATGGAGAATTTCTCCTGTTTTCTTGATATTTTGTATTTTTTTTAATAAAAAAATTAGAAAGCGAGAGATTAACTCCCATTTTCCTTTTTGTTTTTTTTAAGTTAACAGTTGCATGCTACACCGTTAAGATTTAAACAAATTCTTTTTTATATAATTAATTTTTTAATTAAAAAATAATTGCTGAGATATGTATATATATTTTTAACGTTTTATTTTTTTTTTAAAAAAAAACTACGAATCTCGAAGAATATTAGAAATAAAATAATCAAATTTGTACTAGTAAAAATTATTACGAGAAGTAGTTAAGGGCTATTTGTTTGCAAGGAATGGAATTGAGGAGGAATTCAATAGGAATGAGAATAAGGGGGAATGGATTAGAAATGGAAAAAAACTGTATTTTGTTCGAGGGTATGAGAGAGTAATTCATTGGGAATGGGAGAAGTAAAAAGAAGAAATATATGAGAAATGTCTTTTATGCACTTAATATATTAAATAAGTGTATAATTTAAATAAATAAGTGAATATTAAATAAATAAGTGTATTAACCAATAATATTATTTTATTTATAATAACTTATCAATTTTTGTTATAATTTAATTTTTTTTATTTTTATAATTATTATTAAAAAATTGAAAAAATTATTTTCTCCTCCCCACTCTCGCCCACTCCAAACCCACGGTTTTTTCCTTGTGATCATGCCCTCCCACCAAATCCAATCTCAGCCGCCCATCGCGGCGGGATGCACGCAAGATCTCCGGTCGTTCTATCGTCACCCCAATCAACAAAATCCTATCCATCCTCACCGCTTTCAAGAACAAGCTCCACCTCGCATCATTCCCGAAACAGTGATGCCAACGACTGCGGAAACACTGGCTTGCCGCCACCACCCTCTGTTGTGACCTTTCCCCTACGCTCTTCTTTACCTTCCTCACTCCGATCTCATCACCGCCACTACCGTCGACGCGCTCGTCAAGGCTCTCAAACCCTAAGCATTCGGTACAGAACCTGAACCCACCACTAGCTCCCGAGGGCCTGGGATTCAATCAGAACCATTGGTTTCGGCGTGGGTCCAATGGCGAAGTAGGCAACCACATGATGGGGCTTAGGAATCTTTCCGACGAGCTCGTGGAGGCTGGCGGCATCGGACGGGATGGTGCATGGACGGCGGCCGGCAGATAACTTTCTCTCACAGACCGAATGAAGAAGATGACGGTGGTTTCTCTTACAGACCAACGGAGAAAGATAAAACTTGGATAGAAAACAATTAAAATCAAGGGTAAAATAGTTATTTCAAATACTGAATTGGGCAATCCTTAAGAAATTTGGATGAATCCCGATCAGACTTCTACCCTCATCTCATTCCTTAGAGAATCCTTCCCCATTCCTAAGCCTGCCAACCAAACAAAGGATTGGGCCCATTCCCAATCCATTCCCAGTCCAATCCTTGCAAACAAACAACCCCTAGTAAAAAGGTTAGTAATTAGGACATTCAAACTTACACCTATATGTAATTACTATAAAGTAGGTCGGTCAAACCTGCACCGGTTAGTAATTAGCATAAAATAGGTTGGTCAAAGTTGCACTGGTAATTAATTAGTACAAAATAGGATGATCAAACCTGCACCGGTAAGTACTTAGTACAAAGTAGGACTGTCAAACCTCCACTGGTCAGTAATTAGCACAAAATAAGTCGGTCAAACCTGTACCCGTCAGTAATTAGCACAAAGTAGGACGGTCAAACCTGCACCGGTTAGTAATTACCACAAAATAGGACGGTCAAACCTGCACTAGTCAGTACTTAGCACAAAGTAGATTGGTTAAACCTGCACCGGTCAATAATTAGTACAAAGTAGGTCAGTCAAATATTCACTGGTCAGTAATTAGTAGAAAGTAATTTGATCAAACTTGCACCCGTAATTAATTAGGAAAAAGTAGGGCGGTCAAACCTGCACCGGTCAGTAATTATCATAATGTATGTCGGTCAAACTTACACCGGTTAGTAATTAGTTCAAAGTAGGTCAGTCAAACCTGTATCGATCAGTAATTAGCACAAAGTAGGACGGTCAAACTTATACCGGTCAGCAATTAGTATAAAGTAGGTCCGTCAAATCTGCACCGGTCAATAATTAACACAAAGTAGGATGGTCAAACCTACATCCGTCATTACTTAGCACAAAGTAGGTTGATCAAACCTGCACCGGTCAGTAATTAGCTCAAACTAGGACGATCAAACCTCCACCGGTTAGTAATTACCACCAAATAGGATGGTAAAACCTGCACTGATCAATACTTAGCAAAATATAGGTTGGTCAAACCTGCACCAGTCAGTAATTAGTACAAAATAGGTCGATTAAATCTGCACCGGTTAGTAATTAGTACAAAGTAGGTCAGTCTAATCTTCACCAGTCAGTAATTAGTCCAAATTAGTTTGGTCAAACTTGCACCGGTAATTAATTAGGACAAAATAGGATGGTCAAACCTGCACTGATCAGTAATTAGTACAAAGTAGGTTGGTAAAACCTGCACCGGTCAGTAATTAGCACAATGTAGGTCGGTTAAACCTGTACCAATCAGTAATTAGTTCAAAGTTGGTCGGTTAAACCTGCGCCGATCAGCAATTAGTACAAAGTAGGACAGTCAAACTTGCATCGGTCAGTAATTAGTACGAAGTAGGTCAGTCAAACCTTCACCGATCAGTAATTAGTACAAAGTGGGTCGGTCAAACCTGCACCGATTAGTAATTAGGACAAGTCAAACTTGCATCGGTAATTAATTGGGACAAAGTAGGATGGTTAAAGCTGCATCGATCAGTAATTAGCACAAATTAGGTCTATCAAATCTGCACCCGTCAGTAATTAGTACAAATTAAACCTGTCAAACCTGCACTGGTTAGTGATTAGCACAAAGTACACTGGTCAAACCTGCACCGCTCAGTGATTAACACAAAGTACACTGGTCAAACCTGCACCGCTCAGTGATTAGCAAAGTCAGACGGTCAAACTGCACCGGTTAGTAATTAGTATAAAGTAGGTTGGTTAAACTTGCACCGGTCAGTACGTAGTACAAAGTAGGATGGTCAGAATTGCATTGGTTGGTACTTAGTACAAACTAGGACTGTCAAACTTGCACCGGTCAGAAATTAATGCAAAGTAGGTCGGTCAAACCTGAACCGGTTAGTAATTAGGGTATGTCAAACTTGCATCAGTAATTAATTAGGACAAAGTAGGATGGTCAAAGCTGCACCGGTCAGTAATTAGCACAAATTAGGTCGGTTAAACCTACACCAGTCAATAATTAATACAAAGTAAACCGGTCAAACCTGCACTGGTCAGTGATTAGCATAAAGTACGCCGGTCAAACCTGCACCGCTCAATGATTAATATAAAGTAGGACAGTCAAATCTGCACCGGTCAATACTTAGCATAAAGTAGGTTGGTCAAATCTGCATCGGTCAGTAATAAGTACAAAGTTGGTTGGTTAAACTTGCACCAGTCAGTACTTAGTACAAAGTAGGATGGTCAAAATTGCATTGGTTGGTACTTAGTAGAAACTTGGTCAGTCAAACTTGCATCGGTCAGTAATTAACACAAAGTAGGTCGGTCAAACTTGCACCCGTCAATAATTAGTACAAAGTAGGTCGGTTAAGACTGCACGGGTCATTAATTAACATAAATTAGGACCGTGAAATCTGCACCGGTTTGTAATTGTACAAAGTAGGACGGTCAAACCGCCACCAGTCAGTAATTAGGATGGTCAAACCTGCTATGACCATTAGTAGCCCATTTTCACTCTTGCTCACTATTTACTCTCTTTCAACTCGCTCACCCGTACTTCTTCTTTTTGTCTTCAACAATGGTATAGACTTCACTTGTTTTGGTTTACTATAATGGTTCAATCACTGACATAATTATATTTTTCGTCGAAGGATCAATCATATTTTTATGTCGAAGACGATATCTCTTATGAAAATTTAAAGAGGTATATTGAAGAAAGCATTGAGACTGCTGACAACTAAGGAGTTTCATGTATTAAATACAGGCTCTCAATTTCTTCAGGATCTGGTAAGATTTGCTATCGGTCATTCAAATTGCATAATGACCGAGATGTTTGGATGATATTCAACAACCTCAAAAGAAATCTAGATATTGTCATTATTGAATTGTACGTGGAGTTTAGCACTGTAACTTTCGAGGTTACTCCTTCCCAACAACAAACCACCATAGATGACCAAGTTCAACGCAATATGGGACGGGAGAGGATTTCATCACCATGCCAAATTAATAAACCTAAAAGGCTCTCTACGGAGTGGAGGACATAAGATGATCCACCACCCAATATTGATTTTACTAATTCACAACATCTACAAGGTGAAACGAGTTCTTTTCATGATACTCATGAAACCGAATTCAGTCGGTATGGGCGATCCAGTGGAGACGATGAGGATGACGTCACTGACAGCTTTGGGGAGAACACTGAAGCAAGTGTTGATAACATTTACTTAGAAGAATGTAATCTCAAGAACATTCCTATGCTCGGCCATAATTTCACGATGGCACCAATAGAGCCTCCAGCACATATGCTAATCCTTGATTTGGAAGCAATATTCGCACAAGAATTCCATAAGTACCCTTTATTGTATACCGACACATTAAGCAGAGCAACGACAAATGGAGATCTGCATGTAGGCATGAGGTTTCGAGGCAAAGATGATGCTATGACCGTAATTAAGCATTACTACTTACTTAAATCTATCGAATACAAAGTTATCGAGTCCGATCTGACTAGATACTCCCTAAATGCAAGTCATATGGCGATGGATGTAATTGGAGGGTTCGCGCATCCTACATCAAGAGAAAACAGCTTTGTTAAATTATAAAGTACACTGGGCCTCAAACGTGTGCATCAACAATGATCTCGTAGGATCATTCGAAGCTGGATTCAAACATGATTTGTCGCCATATACAAGTACTAGTCCAACAACAGCTAAGCATCAATGTATCGGTTTTAATAGTGGAGATCAAGAATCGATACGGATACACACCGACATATAGGAAAGTATGGACAGCTAAGAAAAATAACAACTAATACAAGAGTCTATTCTACCGTCTACGCTACCACCTCTCAGTAAAATATCGAGGTGGATGGATATTTCTATTAGGCAGTCCCCATGGCCTAGGTCTTCGTGCTTGCTCGGCTGGTGGGTCGTCATTAGATGATTCGTCCGAATCATATATTACTGAGGCTGGAGTGTTCAGGTTCCCAGCAAAGCACGAAGAGTTTGGAGGTAATTCCCAGTCTTGTTGCTGAAATGGAGTTGAACAACTAGATTGTCTGTATTCCATAGGTGGATGAGGTTGATACTCAAATAAATTCCGCACAAAGTCCATCCTGAAATCAACCGAGTATCTGCTGGGCTCAACTGGAGGAAATCCATGGAGATGAGATGATCGAGTAACGTTGATATCATTTGATAAGTGAAATGTTTGGTACCCTTTGTGATGTGGTTGTCAAGGAATATGTGCCTTGTCGTGTTTGGCCAGAGAACTATGCCGCTGACGTCTTCGTAAAGGAGGACTCGGTGGTGGCACATCTACAACTACTGTTGGAAACGCTTTGAGAGGCGTTGGAAGAGTGTTTCCTTTCGTAAGAGGATCTAACAGGTCCTAATCTTTTGACAAAAATAGTATGGTGTTAGCAGTATACCATTTATAATATTCCACCGACATTGCGTTATTCCCGGCAGGAACATGGAGGCTGAGGCAACGTGATGCTCTATCTCTCCAATATCCAATCCATCTTCTGTGTACCAATACCCAATCTATGTCAATTCTGCTACGAAGATCATGATTTTGGGTCGGTCCAATGCAAATTGGATAGAGAAGATCACCTTGGGTGAAGCCAAATTGTCTTGTCAGTCGATCTGTTTGGTGCCACTCAACAACTTCGAAGCAAATCAATGATGTAAACATAGTCTATAAAGGTCTGTTCGTAAAAATATCGTGTGACACTTGTACATTTATCTCGTTCGCATCATAAGGCCACCATATGAACTGTTAAAAATTGTTTACCAAATAATCAACGATTATTAATACCTAAAATATGTGCATGAATTATCAATTTTTTTAATAGCATTGCCTGTTGCATCTCTAAGATATCTAGTAACTACCTATATACCTTCACATTGTGCTTGTTGCTATGGCTATCATCATCCACTTCAATGTGCGCCCACCTAAAAAATGAGAATGAATTATAATTTCAATGCATTATAATTGAGTGTAAAATGAATCATCAATTTAATTTGTTCTCACCTACGTGTCAGAAGAAAGGATACGATAGCACGGGTTTGAGGGGATATACTTGAAATCCCGTACAGGGTTGCGAGACATGCTGAACCCCAACTGTATCTTCCTGCTTCTGTAAAATCTCTCATAAGTGGTAACCACTTCAGATGAACCCTGTTCTGAGAAATATTCGGCATGAGAACACAATCGATAAGCCTTAGGATATATGCACGTGCATAACATTCTATCTCTCATTGACCTATATCGTATGACAACATGCCAAATATTTCCTTAAGCCACGTTAGAGTTATACTCTGACCTTTCCTTTGATCCGCCGATGGGACCACTCCGAGCAACTCCACATAGACAACACTTCTTAAGCCGGAAGTCTACCCGATGACTTTGTGGCCGTTAATGGGTAAGCCCAGTAATAGCGCCACATCTTCCAATGTGATTGTTGTTTCACCGCATATAAGGTGGAAAGTGTGTGTTTCAGTCTGTCATCTCTCTACTAATGTGCTTACAAGAGCGGTATTAATTCGGAAATTAAGAATTTGAGCCACATGATAAAACCCAACTTCTCTTAAAAAGCCTATGATTTCTGGAGGAGGCTCTACAAAAGACACATGTCTACACCTTAAAATCCAACCAGGATGTAAGAAGTTAGAAATTAATCAATTTCATAATAAATGGAAAAATAAAATAGGTTGACTTGAAAAAAATATAAGATATGAACAAATCATAAATCCAAACATATATATGTCATTGAAAAATTAAATATGATTGCACACTAAACCATAAACATCGGTGTGTTATTTATATAATACATCATCTATCTAACCTAATAATATAATTATGAATATGATTAATAATTATGACATAATACAATTATTAATATAAACTAATGACTTAATACAATTTTTAATAAAAAAATTAACCTAATAATATACTAGGTTATCTAAATAAACATGCTTCGGCTATAATATAACAATTGTTAATACAATAACTAATTATGATATAATATAATTATTCATAAAAACTAATGTCATAATACAATTATTAATAAACATTTACCTAAAAATATATAGAGTTATCTAATTAAACATGATTGGGGCGCTACTAAGATAACTATTAATACGATTAATAATTATGACATAATACAATTATTAATATAAAATAATGACTTAATACAATTATTAATAAAAAATAACCTAATAATATAATAGGTTATCTAAATAAACATGCTTCGGCCATAATAACTTTCAATATTGAAATTAATTAATTAAGTAATTAGTCCATTACCTTAAACAGTGGCCTTAGGCAAAGTGGCTCCAATTATTTCTTTAATTTATTAATATCATATTTTTCTCTTTTATTCCGCGCGAAATTTTCTTTTTTATATACCAAAACCTTTTTCTTTATATATATTTGTGTTGGGGCCATCATTTACGCTGCGGTTTTATTCTTTATATATATATATATATTGAAAATATAATGAGCATGTTTTCTATTTGTCAATAGATTAACTACGTTTTTTCATAAACAAATTATTTGTTTTATTTTTAAAACATACAATTTGTTAATAATTTTTATTATAAAAAGTACATTACATAATAATAAGTTGAAATAAAAAAAATATATATAAAAGCTACATACTAAATAAGGATTTATTTTTATATGAATAAATTACAAAAAAAATTATTTTCTATTATGCTTGCATTTTGCTCTAAGGAGAGACTATTTGTAGTTAACTTGGTATCTTGAGTTTCGATTACTGTACTATCTTCATATAGTAGGAAAGCTGAATTGTGAGATATTGTGAAGCTATGTATGCATACATTTTTCCCTAATTTAGTAACCTTGGATTCTCCCATTTGGTTTATGCTTTTCTTTAAGTCTGACAGAACTACATTCGAATCTGAAAGCTGTATTTTTGTAATCTCTGAAGTTGTAATGTTCATATCAACGTTGAGATTTTTTTGAGTTTTTTTAGAGCATTGTATGTGGGTACTTTCCCTGTGTTTCAATCCTTATTTGTAGTATCTTTTCAACCTATAAAAGAATAATGTATTCATCTGAGTTTGGTATAAGAATTTTGAGCGAAGTTGTTATTTTAGATTCAATACAAATCCTTATGATATAATAACTTATCCATAGAATAATTTAGTGTTAGATTCACTTGTAAATCATAATAAAATTACATCATTTGTTTTGCATTTTATTTTATATTTATTCATAAATTTGCAAGTATTATAGGTATATTAAACATTTGGAAATTTCAATATATATCTTAGTTAATAAAATTTTCTATATATACAAAATCACAACACTTACCTTTAGCTGCTCATCCATTTTCTTATATACTTCAATTTAGTAGCTCAAAGCTTTAGTCAATGTGATTTCATCTGTTTTTTTCTGTACTCCAATCAAAGATTCAATGATTTGTGATTTCTTTATATCTAAATAAAAACATGTCAAAATTCATGCATTATCCATCATTCTTATTTGAGAATTTAACATGTAAATCATAATGTAATAAATGTTATTAAGATGGAGATACCTAAAGCGAAACATTTTGACATATAAGTTGAAAAAAAAATTTACGAGGATTAAAGTGGATGTTACCCTTCATTAAATTCTTTTGAGATTTCAATACATGTAGATGTTGAAGAAAATTGACATTTATCTTTCATTTGGAGCTTTCTAGAGTTTAGAATTCTCATTCGTTTCTTTCTATTTCTTGTAGCTTCTACCTTATTAACTCTAGGTATAAAAATAGGCTTTCTATTATGACGGGTCTTAAGCATCGGAAAGTATTATGTAAGTTCCTTGCAAATTAAAACACTGCAAATTTAAATACATATATATCATAAATCAAGTGGTGAAAATGAATACTAGCTAAGAAGAGAATAAATGAATAATTGCAAGCCAATAAAGAGCTAGGCCTTTATTGTTTTGTGAAGTGTACAAATAACATACAAATGAAAGAATCTCATACATTTTCATCCAAAAAAAAAATTGACAATTAAACAATTGCAAGGAAGGATTAAAATTGATGCAAACTGATGGGATTATGTAGCATTTTAGATCTCGGAGATCGATAGCGGAGCATTGTTTGGGAAGAGTACCATAGTAGTAGTAGTTAATGAAGTAGTTGTGTGATACTAGATACTTTTCCTTTTCCTCTGTCGTCTGTTCCAAGTGTTTTCTTTAGTGCATGTTTGGTTTATCTTGGGGGATTTCCTGGGTGTAAAGTAGCCCTTTTTTTAGGTTTTTCGGTCTTAAAACATAAACACACTCGTGTTTAGGCCGTGTTTATACCCGAGCTTTTTACTGGAGAGTGTTTGGCTTGATTTTGGAGCAAAATTGGCCAACATGTAATAAGCACGACCTGAAGTACACTCGTGCTTTTGAAAGAACAACCCTGCTAGGAGACCACCTCCCGTGCTGAGTGTTTTCTAAAATTCCAGAGATTTACACTGGGTGAAGCATGCCCGTGCTTTCCTAGAGAAGTCTAAAAGTGTTTCACTGCAGCAAGTTACTGTAGCACTGTTACTGTAATAGTGCACGGGGTGAAGCACGCTCGTGAAAACACGCCCATACTTTGCTTTTTCAGCCAAGATTTAAAGGCCTTCTGAGCCTTTTTGTAAAGAATAACGCTATTCATCCCAAAATAGTATCCCGAACACAACCCCGGAGATGGGGTTGCCAAAAAAAAAAGAAAAAAAAAAGGAGAAAATGTAACCCAAGAGATGGGGTTTGCTCTCAGGACGCTATTTCGGGATGAATAACACTACTCTTTTGTAAACCCTAACCCTTACTCCTCCTTCCCTCTTCTTCCTCTCTTTCCTTTGGTGATCTCTTGGAGCTAGAAGAGAAGTGCTAGCCTTGTTCTTCTGACCTAGGAGCCAAGATCCATCCATTTTAATTCTTGAATCCTTGAGGTGATGAATGATCTAGGTCTTGATCTATTGGCTTGATCCATGTTCTTTTTTGTTGGTTATTGCTTTGAAAACTTGAGAGTTTGATTTAGGATGTTATAGATTTCTTGGATCGTTGAATCCTTGAACCATTGCTTGTTAGGATTCTTGAGTACTGTAGCACCAATTAAACTTGGTTGTTTCTTGGGATTCTTTGGTATAGAGTGAAGTTAAAACCCTTAAAAATTCATTGGGAACCTTAGTAGCAAGCCTTGAGCCAACCCTAGGGTTGAATTAGGGTTTCATGGCATTTATAACCTAGGGTTTCTTTCTTGCTTTTCTTTGTGTAATTGTTGTTGTTGTTGTGTGGGTGTGTTTGTTTGGTTAGGCGGTGAAGCCTCATTGTGAGGCAAGGAACTCGCGGAGGAGTAGCGCGCATGGGGTTTCTCACCTAAGTTGTGAGTGGGGTTTTATATTGCATAATTCTTTTAGAATATCAAATTGTGAACCTTATATTTGTTTTAAATTGAAAGCTTTCTGTGGTTTTATCATCATGAAACGATGTTTGGATGAAATATTTATATGGTTGATTTATGAGCAAGTATATGGCTATTTGATGATTATGAGCATAGAAATTTACAAATGTTGTTTTATTGCATTGGAACCATGGTTTTACGCTCTTAAGCATGCAATTCTTGTGAATTTTATTATATGGAATGATGCTCTTTCCTGGCATGAGGATATTGTCCTGTTTATGGAACTTGGCTTTATATTGTTGTGATGATATTATTGTTACACCTACGGGTGGTTGATGGTGATGGGGTTGTAACCCGCTTGCTGCAGTAGGAGGGTCCCTACGTGCCATCCTTTAGAGGTGGCGTGGAAGACCTGGTTGTGCTTAATTATCCATCTTAGGTGGAACGTAGAGTCCTAACTAGATGATACATCGGTATTCTGGAGTCACTATATTGAACCGGTGGGTCAACGTCAAGGACATGAGGGCTTTGACGGCTCTAAACTTAGTCGCGACCATGTCTATAGTTTAGAGAGTTTTCTAGACCATTCATCGATTTACCAAGAAGTGCTATATTAATTGAGAATTCGTGATTCTTATTATGAAATCTTGTACAATGTTCCTTCTTATATTTGAGAAGAATGAGTTTATAATGAGTTTATGGTTGAAGTTTTGCAAACTCGAATTGTTCTTGAAAATGACTTATGAAATTGAAACCCTGACTTGTGGTAATGTATCATTATGGTGGTTATGGGTTTTACTGTATATATATGTATGTTATATGTTGCATCATTTAAAGCAACTAGTAGCGTGGCTACGAAGCGGTGTGTTGGGCATCCACTGTTTGCTTTCATTTATCTTTAGTATATGTATGTTATCTTTTGAGCATGTACTTGTTGAATTAGAACATGGATCCACTAGTGTGTTTGAACTTTGTGTGCTTGAGCTGCTTGCTTGTCTAGTTTCTTGGAAACTTTATTGTGTTTGTGGCGAGTACACTCCATTGAACTCTATTTTCATGTTATTATTGTTACTTTCTTTGTGTATCTGTGTTTTTATTTTGTACATCCTGCTCTGTGTCCCTCATTCTAGGAGTTTTGTTAGCCTTGCGACGACTTGAGCGTAGAGTGGTGCGGTATCCCTCCTCGAGTTGTTCCGGCGGTTGTCGTGTCCCGGGGTCACGGGTCGGAGTGTGACAGGTTGTCTTGCTGAGATAGTTACAAATAGCAAACAAATCCATATTTATATAGTGTGTTTAGCCTTTTCTTCTCTCATTATTGACATGGTTTTTTAAACAGTATTTTTTATATAATATGTTTGAATCTTTCATTAGAGATATCATGGATTTTGTTGTCGGCTCTTCGTAAAAGAAGATAATATTTAGTTGTTATTAACAATAATTCATAATTTAGTGATTAGGACAAAATCTATATAGGATTAAGATACAATATAAAGGGTTGAGAAATGTAAATTGTTGGCTATAACGTTATATTTCAAATTTTCCTTCATAATATGGTTTTATGGTTACTTTAACCATTTCATAGTAATATCATTTTCACTAGCATTTTGCTATTCACTTTGTCTCAAATTTAATAGTTGAGGGTTATGATTTTTCAAATATGACTTTTTGTGTAATGTATTTGCATATTTAGTCAGAGATATCAAGGATTCTGTTGTCAGCTCATTGTCAAAGAAGATAAGATTTGCGTTTGATTTTCAAAAATTTTTATAAATAAATGTTTTTTTTAACCTATTTGACCAAAGAATTTTCTCAAGCCATTAGATGGCTATTATAATTAATGAGAATACATCATGTGTGTTAAGGAGAAAATCCATTTGGGATAAAGATATGATATCAAGGGTTGAGAAATATATATTAGGTCAAAATATCAAAATAGTATCTCTATTTTGCTTTTTTCGCCCTTTTAGTCCCTCTAATATAAAATCTGTTTTTTTTTTTGTTTTCGTATTTGCACATTTATATCATTTTGGTCCCTCCAATTGATGGATTTTCCCTTTTGGTCATTCTAGTTGATGAACTGGAGGGACCAAAAAGGACTAAAAATGTGCAAATACCAGAACAAAAAAAACGGATTTTACAGCTAAGGATGAAAATGTGCAAATACGAGGATCAGAAGGGCAGATTTTATATTAGAGGGACTAAAATGTCCGAAAACACAAAATAAAGGGACAATTTTGATATTTATACCTATATATTACGGATTATGTTGTTATATTTCAATTTTTTTTTATCATATTACTATTTTGTGGTGGGGTTAACCATTTAATAGTCATATATGTTAGTGCAACCGCACTATTTATTGGCATGATTTGACACCTAGACCAAGTGATGTGGCAACCAAGGTGACAAAGCATAATTGATGATGTGGCAAGCATGGTGACATGGCAAGGAGACTTGGAGTGCAAGGCAAACATCTTGAAGATCTTGATGGAGCTATTTTTAGTAAATCTCTAACATGGAGCCAAAATATCTTGAAGATCATGGTGAAGCTATCTTAAAGATCTTGGTGGAGTTATTTTTGGCAATGCATTACAACTTGAAGACAAGATCATATCAAGACCATATTTAGGTGATTTGATTGAAGACTAAATATGGTGGAGCTTAATTAAGGAAAGATCTATTCATGGTGTGAATGAAGATTAATTGAAGATATGATTTGAAGAATCCTTGATGAGGATTGATTGAAGTCTATTAACGGCAAGATTTTAGGACCAAACTTGGGTGAATTGAAGATCAAGTTTGGAGAATCTTTGAAGACCAAATTTAGGTGAATTGAAGACTAAGTTTGGTAAGTTTCATGAAAGACGCACAAGGACATGCGCCCCTTGAGAGGGGACTGCGTGATGAGGAGCTGAGAAGGTAGGCTAGTTGCCGGCAGTCGGGATCGGGAGATTTGGCTGCATCGACTCGGACTAAGCATGACCGGGAGGTTGATGGGTCTTGAGGTCGTCCGCAACGTAACCAGAACTCAGTCAAGTCAGCAGTCAGGGCCATGTTGTAATTTATGTTACAACAGGAGTTGCATCAGCTAATTTCGGCAGGTTTTTAAATTAGTAGCCGCGGAGATTCTAAAAGAGGTATGTGCTATATTTGGGATGTTGAGGCGTCTATATAAGCTACCTTGCTCGTAGATTGTATGTGTGACTCTTGGGTGACTCTTTGAGGAGAGTGTGTGAGCACCAAACAATCTAGAGAGAGTAGTGATCTTTATTGTTGAGAGTGTGAGTGACAAGTGTTTGTACTCATCTATTTTTACCTCTTTTAGTGGATTGTTTATCTCCGGGCTTGGCCCCCCAGACGTAGGCGAGTGGACGCCGAACTGGGTTACCAACGTTGTGTGTCTCCTTGTGTTTGTTTGTGTGGTTTTTCTTTATTGGTTTGTGTGAGACTTCTATGAGTGCTTAAGTGCTACTTAATACCCACAAACCACACCAGAGGAACTAACAATATCATTTTCAATAGTATTTGTGTATTTTACATATCAAGTTGTTTTCATCATCTCATTCTCATTCTCTCTCTCTCTCTCTCTCTCTCTCTCTCTATATATATATATATATATACACACACACACACACACACACATGCATATATATAAATATTATGTGTTACTTTCTTTGTTTATATATATATATATATATAGACGTACATCTATAACAACTTAATTTGGGAGTTTGCATTTGTGCCAATCTTTATTCTCTAGTTTGTTAGAACGTTTTTCTTTTATTATCTAGGTCTACATTTTTTTTTCTCTATGTATTTTTCTCTATTGCTTGCTTTAGTTTTTGTTTGTCTTCCATTTTCTTTCTCAAAGTCCTAACAATCATTTTTTTTTTATTATGTTAGTATGAGAGAGAAGTATTGCAACCTTTTATTGAAATCATCCCTCAAGATATTATCGAAGAAGTCACTGCATTTATTGCTTCAACATCTTCTAGATCTCTTCATGATCTCAAGATATTACGTGTCTTGTAATTTCATTCATTATATTCATAACATAAAATCCATAGTTGCTTCTTTGAATTATGAGTATATATATTGCAGTTGTAAGCATTTTTATGTAGCATCTATAAGTCAAAAAGTTGGGCAGTCAATGTGAGTTGACAATTTATGGTGTCTTGACATTAAGGATTTTTTTTTTTTCTTCAAAATTGTGCCCGAAGAGACAATTTGGAAGCTAGTTTAGTGCTTGGATAGTAAAAACTTATCATTTATTTTGTTTATCATGGTAGATAATTATAGTACTAATATTGAAAAATATTTTGAAATTGTTTTTCAAATAGAATATATCAAGTTGAAAATGGATTTAGGCATCTATCATCTAACAAATGCAGCTTTTATAGGTAATTTACTTGCTAGCTATGTATAGTAAGGGGGATTATTTTGTACAAAAATCAGGAAACACGTCATTCTGACATGACAATGCTCAACATGGTTTCTAATGGAAAAGTTGATAATGCCTCAAAACCATTAGAAAGCAAACAAAAAAGTAATTATACGATAAATAATTGTAGACATTCTGTAACAAAATTATTTAGAGATATAGTATGGAGTACTAGTATAGAAAGTAAATGGATAGAAAAAGAGGGGTGGGAGTGTGAGAGCCATTTGCGTGGTTGAAAAGGTAGTGATATAATTTCTAATGAATGGTTAGGTGAAGATGGATTAGTGAGAGAGTTTTGCAGTCAAGTTTATAGATGGAAATATGAATTTAATTTGTTTACAAAACTTATATAATGCTTGTAGTGGTTTTTTTTTTTTTATCACAGTTGTCTGTGTGTATAATGTAGTGTTTTATGGGTGTATTTTTGAATGACCAATATGTAATGGAATTTTAAAGCAATGTCTAAAATTTCACCGTTATAATTCATTTATTTGTTTAGTAATTAATTTCAAAATAAGTTTGGACTTAGGCTAGCATGGATTTTGAGAATTTAAAAGCTACATCATAATAACGCATTTAATGTTCTTAGAAAGTAGTTACATATGGTGCGTAGTTTGGCTAAGACACAGGCAGATAGTCACATTCACACACACACACACATATATATATATACATATTTGTCTTAGATATTAGATATTATAAACCAACATTACTATATCTAGATTTCTCCACTTAAAAGGCAACATGTTGTACTTGATGTTCTTCGTTTTAGCGCTTAAGATTTGAATAAAGAAGAAAGATAACTTAAAACTGCAAGGAACGATATGTTAAAAAAAAATTGTTTGACAATTAAACAATAATAATAATAAGGAAGGATGAGCAAAAAGGGATCTTGGATGGATTAAAATTTACAAACACTGAAGGAATTATATACCACATTAGATTTAGGAGAATGATGATAGAGTGTTGTTTGGGAAGATTACTCTAGTTCTATCAGGCTTTTTTTAAGCCATAAATACTGTACAAATGCATATATATATAGAGAGAGATGGGTGGTTTTGGTTCTTCTTCTTTGATTATTGATATGATTCTTTAAATGATATTTTTCATATAATATTCTTGCATCTCTTGTCAGAGATATCAGTGATGATTTTGTCGGGTCTTTTAAAAGAAGAGCATATTTGGTTTAGATTTGTAAATTTAATATATAAATAAATAGTTTTATTCTATGTATTGGAATAAATGCTAGATCCATCGTTCCTCCTGCCATCAAGAGGGTTTCTTCCGGTCTCGAGGTTGCTTGCCTAGTGGTAGGGCGTCAACACTAGAACCTGATCATAAAAGCATAAGAGGTAATATTAATATATAGCCAGAGGAAAGCATGCATTTGTATGTTTTTTTTAATATTAATTGGTAATGAATAGGATTTTAGAAATAGAGTTAGGTTTACATCACTTTATCCATTTCATCTTTAATGTTTTTCTTTGTGAGTTAGGCCACAAATTAAGTTTTTTTTTCCTTGGCATCAACAATGAAATTAATATTCCCCAACAAACTTGCTAAAAAACAAAAACAAATAATAATCTATGTTACACATATTCCCATAATATAGTATACATTAATTACAGATATATATTAATTTACTATTAAATTTAGTTGAAAGCATCTTAGAGATAAATTTAGGTTTTTTTAAAGCACAAATATCGAAATGTTCCAAAAACAACTGCTAAACAACAAAAACCTATCTAATCTAAAAAAAATAAATAAATAAGATAAACATAAATAGAGATTAAAAAAAACCTAATCTATGTCACACATGTTCCCATAAAATAGTATATGTTAATTACAAATATATATTAATTTACTATTAAATTTAATCAAATGCATCTTAAAGATAAATTTAGGTTTTTTAAAAGCACAAATATTGAAATGTTCTAAAAACAACATGCTAAACAACAAAAATCTATCTAATCTAATAAATAAATAAATAGAGATAAAAAAACCAATAATATACTACAACATTAGTTTCATCATAATAATTATATGCTTTGATTTGGTATTCAACTAATAATTCTATCATCTATTTTTATATTAAAGACATAATAACAAAGCTGCCAAATTTTGTATAATATACTATTGGTAGTGGTGGTGGTGGTGATAGTTGTGATAGTTTAGAACAACACTGGTAAATAAAGCATATTAAATGCTCAGTACATTGTTTTTATTAAAACATATTTACCTGTGGCTTTAAATATATATCCATTCCGGGAATTGCTCTTGCACTCTCCCCTCCGGCCTCATCTTCCCCGGAAAAAAATGACCTTTGCTAAAAAATAAAAAGAGAGTCAATTTCCATCACTTTACCAAAATAAGTAAATAAATAATAATTATTAACAAAAGTATATCACTAACTAAAATACCAAAATTTCATCAAAACATCAAAATTTCATCTAGAAATCCAACTCCAAATAAAACAAAATCTCATAAAAAGAAATTAAAAAAAAAACAAAATAAAAGGTAGAATAATTTTGATGAAGATTACTTACCCAAGACTGCGGATCAACATTCAGAGCTTTCAATCCCTCCACATCCATAATAACACCAGCAACACTAGCATTATTCACCTATACCGACAAAGTGTTCGACCAAATGGCTCAAAAAAAAACCAACAAACAAAAGGACCATAGCTCAGAGATCCGAGCAATTGACTAAGATATCAAGTTTCCCAAATTCTGCTCCTATGAAGTTAGCGAGGGCGGCAACGCTGTGATTATTAGAAGAGAGGACCAAATAACGGAGAGAATAAGGGAGAGGAAGAATATCATCGGTGAGTTGGTTGTGCTTGAGGTCAAGGCGGAGAAGGCGAGGGTCTGCATCCTTTCCATCGACGGCGCTGCCATGAGTGGCATCTTCCCCGGCAAAGCCCTTCCCATCTCAAAGGGAAATTAGGGTTCCAAAAGGAAAATTAGAAAACATGTCTTCATTGACCAAATTAAGGTTGAAAACAAAAAAATTTTGTTAAAAAAAAAACCTAACATTTGTGAAATCCAAAGAGAGGACCGCATAGAGAGAATCTCATAGCAATGTAGCTCTCCGGCCAACCGTTAACACTCTTCTTCTTCTCCTTCTTCCAAAAATCCAAGCTTTGAATGCGCGCGCGTGCACATACACACACACACAACGATCTTTCAATGTTCTCCAACCATGAAAATGAAGCGATGGTGTGGAGGTTCTCTTATCCTTTTCTTTGCTCTTATGCTCACTCTCAGCTGCACCCTCTTCCCTTCCACCATGAAAGCGCCACCTCTTTCCGCCGCTGCTGGGAAATTAGGGTTAAAAAAAACCAAACCCTAGTGACCAAATTTCGGTTGGAGAGGGTTTGAGAGATTATTAAGTCATTTACTATTTTTTTTTTGTACATCAATCCCAAAGGTCCAAATGGTGTTTGGAGAGGTTTTGAGGGACTATTAAGTAAGATTAACATATGTATATATATATATATATATATATCATTATCTATCTATATGTCTTACAAACCACAACTATTCCAATACAAACATTTGTTCACCTACCAAAAATAAACTTTAAAATTTTATATCATTTTATTTATTTATTAAAAATATGGACAAGCAACTTTTTATCATTACATCTCAACCATAAATTAAAAGAAAATTAAAATTTGATTTCTCACGTTGGAGTCAAGTGTCTTAATTATTAATCTATTACTACGGTTGCAAACTTGTAATTTTATTTTATTTTTTACATAAATGTTACTCTTACTAATTTTCTTTATCACATTTCTAATATATAGACAAATGTATTTTGGAGTTTTTCATCATCCCCAATCAGAAAAATGACCATATTGATATGTGACATCACAAAAAACAAACATTCATTAAGACATAGCAACCAATTTCTATTTCATTCTCTTTTTTTGTTTTTCCACTCTTTAATTAGTTCAATAGATTAGGTTTGGGTCCTTATCTTTTTATTTGGATTCACTATTAAAATGAAAGGATTCAAGATCAAGAAACGGCTGCTAAGGTGGTCCATTTTCAACATTAATAAATGAAAATATCATCCTAGTTATATTAATATTTTATATATTTCCTGTTTGTTTGGAGTTATAAGTATTGTAATTTTTTTTTAAAAAAAAATAATAATATAATTTTAATTAATTTATCTTTTCTAAAAATTTTAAAAGTTTTGATAATTATAAAAATGTCTTAGATTCTGAAGTCCTCCATTCCAATTGATGATAAGCTAAGGATGTGAGATATCAAAGAGCAAATGACAAGGACTTCAATGTTGTGGCAAGAAAAGGGATTTATTCTTCTCTTAGCTTTGATTTAATATGCCTAAGAAATACCATTCATAACCCTAATTAATATATTATTCTGCCTAAAATTAAAGTGGATGCTCTTCTTATCTTGAATCGCAAGCTTATATATGCAAGTATTAAGACTATTATTGTTTCATTTCCTTTCTTTTTTGCTTTAATAAGAAGATTTTTAATACCTTTTTGGTTTGACATCATTTATATTTTTTTTGTTCCTAGATAATATTTTCATCCAATATAGAATTCCATTATTTATTTTGATAAGTTCAAGGTAAACCACCTAAATAAAACAAGAAAAATAACAACCATGATAAACAAAATTTAGCAAGTAATTGAATTTTTAGTATTTTTAATTTTTTTTAAAAAATTATTTTTTATTCATATACTTCAAGATTCTTTTAATTAAAAGTTAAAAAATATTGATAATTATTTAACTTGAATTATTTTATATAACTTACAATGAGTCAAAGGGGTTTATTGGCACCGAACCTTTTGTAGAGAGTGTTTGTGTTCTGGCAGAGAGATATATTGAGGTAATAATTCTACGCGTATGCACGTTTTTGACACGTGACCAACTCATATTTTATAATAAAAAAATCATCTATTTAAAAACAAAGGACAAAAGATGGACCAAAAAACTCATTTTGTCACCTTACAAGATTGACACACTTGGGTTCAAATTTCAGCAATATTGTAACATAGCTAGCCACCATATGATCTCCATTGATCCATGCTCAAGCTTCACATGTTCTCCAATGGTGGGGTCCTAAGAACACAACCCAAGTGGTCACTATATGTGACACCTCACAATCGCAACTAGATAAACATGGCTCAACAAAAATATCACACAAATCTAATCATTCAAAGGTACAAATTTCAAGAATGATACATAAATTCACATTCCAATAAACATGTCTTGCATTGAAATTATTCGAAGACAAACCATGCGGAAGCTAATGGACCCAATTCTAGAGCCACCGCCGGTTACGCCATCACACGGTGGCGCACCGGGTGGCGGTGCTGAAGACGGGTTCGATACTAATATGGTCATCATCCTTGCTGCCTTACTTTGCGCACTTATCTGTGCTCTTGGGTTAAATTCGATAGTCCGGTGTGTACTCCGGTGCAGCGGGAGAACAGTAGAGGAGCCGCCGGAGGAGGCAGCCGGGAGGTTGGCGGGGACCGGGTTGAAGAAGAGGATGATTAGAAGGTTGCCGGTTTCGATGTATGGGGCTGGTGGAGGAATACGGTCGACGGAGTGTCCAATATGTCTCGGAGAATTTGCCGACGGTGAGAAAGTGAGGGTGTTGCCTAAGTGTAACCATGGCTTTCATATCCGGTGCATTGACACATGGTTAGTAGCACACTCTTCTTGTCCTACTTGCCGGAATTCACTTCTTGATCGGCCGGAGACGGCCGGAGGTGCGGCAGCGCCACCGCTGGAGGAAGGGGTCATGATGGTTGATGGTGATAGCTAGCTCCGGTTAGTTTGTATTTTCTTTATGTTCAATATTATTGTAGAATTGAACTTGGGAATTAGAACAAGCATTGAATTGAAACTTAAGTTAGATATTTTTTTTTTCTTTGTTTTTTTTTTCAGTATTTTTTTCTTATTCATATTGGAAGTATATACATTAGAAGAGTTTTAGAAGTAGAACAAAACTTAGGAAAATAATATTAATGAACTAACAAAAGCCATGAGGAGACAAACAATATAACTTGTCCTCTTCCAAATGGTTAGATAATTTCATAATTCAATGAGATGTCATTAGTCTTTTTGAACTAACAAAAGCCAAAAGCCAAAAGATAAAGGCCATTTATTCATTTGGTGTCATTTCAACTCTTTGCTTTATTCTCTATATATGTTTCTCTTAAATATATATACAATATAATATAATATCATTTGTTTCTACTTATGAACTTTAGAAGGCATGATAGAAAATTTTGAAGAGCATAAATGGGGCACTAAGAATCAAATGGAGTTTATGGACAAGGAATAGAATCCTTAGCTTCATCTTTATGTTGCAAGATGGCTCTCTCTTTCACTCTTGTGTAAAGTAATGTGGTGAAGCCCCACCATCAACAAGAGAAGCTCATTCAATTGAGTACACTCAAAATATCATCATTATAACAAAGCCTTTCAAGCCAATGCATGCCTTGTTAAGTTGGAACATCTTGTAGGGGAGTGTGGGAACCATATACTTAAATTCCATTAACATTTGTGGGACCTTTCGTGTGAACATTCATTTTTAGCTTGTTTTTTGTTTATGGTGATAAATAATTGATGTTTTGGTGTATTAGTGTTTTATAAATTAATATTAGTTTCATTTATGCCAAAACTTATCTGTTTAATTCAACCGGCGATGTTTGATGACGCATTTTTTTAATGAATGAGTATTGGTTTCATCATGTCAAATTATCAACTTTGATTAAGGAGGTGTTTGTTTGGTAGTATTTAAAACTCCTTGTAGTTGGAATTACAAAATTCCTTGAAGTAAGTTGTTTGGTTAGGTGGATTTAAAAAAGCAACTGGAGTTACAAATCCTCTTTAGTTGGATTTTGGTGGATTTGGAACTACATCCAAATTGGATGTAGTTCCAAATCCAGTATTTGGATTTTCAATTAAAATTATTTTTTAAAAAACTAGAATTTTGTTAGAATATAAACAAATAAAATTATATAATTAATTAATTTGATAAATGATTTTTTTGGTGGTTATATATATTAATTTAATACACATTATATTAATTATTTTAATAAATAATTAATATATGATATTTTATTATGATAAATTAAGTATATATTAATGATATTAATTACTCATAATATTAACTACACTATAATTATATTTTATAAAATATTAAATAAAATATAATTATAGTGTAATTAATATTAAAAATATAGTATATAATTGATATATTATAATATATTAATTATTTTAATAAATAATTAATATATTATATTTTATTATAATAAATTAAGTATATATTAATTATATTAATTATTCATAATATTTGAAATTTGAATTCATATTTACATAAAATAAACTATATATTTTATAATTTATATTAATTATTACATCAAACCAGTTTTCCAAATTTCAAATTTACAAATCCCTCCAACCAAACACAAAATTCTGTGATCCATCATTATAAATACATCAAACCAAACACTGGATTTGACTCTCCTGAATTTTCAAATACAAGGATTTGTAAATACAAATCCACTGCATTTTCAACTACATCCAACCAAACGCCCCATAAAAGTATAACAAGTTTCAAGAGCATTCATTTTTTATTAGGTTTTGTTTCTAGTGATAAATAATTAGCGTTTCGGTATATTATGGTTTTATAAATTAACATTAGCTTTATTTATGTAAAAAAATTATCTGTTTAATTCAACCAATGATGTTAGATGAAGTATTTTTTAATGAGCAGGTAACATTATCGAATTATTTACTAATAAGGAAGTATTGATTTTGTCATATCAAAGTATCTCTTTTGACCAAAATTATAAGGAATTTCAAATTTGATTTTTTAAATCGACAAGTTATATTTAAAAAAAAAAACTTGTCAAAGGTAACTTAGACTAGTGCCACCCGGTCATTTACACATGAGTAACACAAGGGGTCAAATATGCACACGCAAAGGGTGAGGACGGTGGAATACCATATCCTGACACATAACTTATTCACTTTGTCAAATATATATATATATATATATAACCCTTTTATTATTTTATTTTTTGAAAAATAATAAATGAGTTGTGTATGCTACATACATAGGTAAAAATGTAAAACCATATTTTATAACTATAAAAAGTTTAAATACTTTAGTTTAATAAGCACAAATATCATAAGAATAAAAATTAAAAAAAAAAATCCTACATTTTAAGGATTGATATATATTCCTTAAAAAATAAAATAATGCCATTAAAGCTACATCACTAAATCCTCACTTCCTCTATCTCCAATTTTCTTTTCCGCCTCTAATGAGTTAGTTAATTATTATCATTGATGATTTTTCTTATTTTGATTATAATAAATTAAAAGGACCACTTGAAAAATTATTTTTTACAAAAAAATTTAACAGAATTTTTTACATTGCAAGAGTTTTTTTTTTCATTTTTAATAATTAGGTTATTTTTAAAAATATTACATGATATGACCCATCTGCAAAAACACAGCAAACATTAATAATAATAAATAAATAATACGTTAATACAAATCTATTTTAAATTTTCATTAGTAAATCCTCCTCCTATTTTGTTCACATCTATATCTAATTTAAACGTGTGAATTATTATTTAAAAAAATAGTCATTGAAAAATATGAAAGAGAGTTTTTTTTTAATAAAATTCCTTGAATTTGTAAACTATGAACTGAGAATAAAAAATTTCATCTATCACCTTGAAAAAAATACACTTTTTTTTTATCACTATCAACACATATAATGCCTCCATGAAAGTAATAAATAAATAAGTAAAAATAACAAAAGAACATGTAAGAAAGAAAGAAGGATATATAACAGATATTATAATTGAATAATCATAGCCCATTCAATATGAGTTTAAAAATTAAAACATATAAAAAGAGTTTATTAAGCTGTACTCATCTCTAATCCTTCTCCCAATGACTCATTTTCCTATTGAATCCTCTAGAAACAAATGAGAAATGGCTAGATAATTCAAACTCCTATCATGGATCATCACTCTTGTACAGAATAGTATTATCTTCATAGATAAATTTAATTGAAATATTCCTTAGTTTATGCTTCGAAGCTCACAAGTCAAAGCAATGGTTCCGTTGGGCATTGTGGATTGATAATTAGTCAATATTTCATGCAAGCAACCACAATTAAACCATATAAACGAGAGAAGAGGTATAAAAAAATGTTTACCCAATTCGGTTCAACAATAACTTACATCTGAAAGGTCAAGCTCAGATATAAATCCACTAAAAGAGAAGAACAAATATGGGTACAAATCTCTCACCTATCATCACCATGAATTATAAGTAGTCTCTCTCTTGATTGCTTGATGCTCACTCTCTCGCTCACACTCTTGATTCTCTCTCATTGTAACCACCCTAAATCTTCATAGCAAGGGTTTATAGACATCTCCACATCCCGAAAAATAGGGTCTCCTTTTTTTAGAATCCTCGCGATTACTTAAACTTAGATGCCTTCTAAATTTAGTCATTGCAACTCCAATAGCAACTGAGCTTGCAATGTGACTCTCCTGTTGACTTTCACTGAGTTTCAGCTTCTATTGCATTGTAAACTTAAGACGCCTTCAACTCTCCTAGTTGTTTCTAAGTCGAACACCGTTGAATCCTCTCGATCTTGACCTGCCAACAACTAGTCAAACTCTTTATAGTCTTGTTAGCAGTACTCTTTCAAGAGTCGTACCTCACCATTATGTAACTTCTCCATTACCAAAGATAATTTCCAAAAATCTCAAAAATCTTATATAGAACTTGATTTCCAAATCACCCAAGTTTAACCTTCATAATCTTCTAGTTACCAAACTTTATCTTCTATTCATCTAAGTTTGATTCTTCACAATCATTTATTCAATATTTTTTTTTCCAAAGATAGCTCATACTTCCATAGTCTGTAACCCAAAATATTTTTGTCACATCATCCAATGTCATATCATCATGATTGCCACATCACCTCGTGCCACGTTAGCATGAACTCCAACAGGCTCTAATAGGCTATGTGTGTCAAATGACCACACACACTCATCCTATTGCGACACCTCAACCATGCATTGAGAGAGAGTCAAACCATCGACCTCCTACATGGGAGTCAACTGCTTTAACTACTTAGCTATTGTGACAATGACGATAAACAAACTCAAATGTGACTATCTCTATCTCTATACAAATGGATTAATTCAAATTTGATTATTTTTCATAAAATATAAATGTAACCAATCGGAGTTGTTCTAAGTCATAAATACTTGAGTCACTTATCCAAGTGATTTCAAATTTAAAATCGAAGAGGTCTACACACAATACTCCCCCCCCCCCGGAATTATATGAGAGCACGTGATTCATAGAAGAGATGGGATTCTGTGGAACAGGGATACCACGTCAGTTGGTATCTCCATCCAATAGAAATTTTCCACATCAGTTTTTATTTTTGAATTTTTAAAAATCTCATCCAACTCATATATTTTGTTATAACCCCATCCACAATAACCCATGACACATCAGCATAATTAACTAATCTCATCACCATGAGCATGATGAGTGCTCTCCTCTTCCCTAATTCTCACGCCTGCCTCCTCCTCCCATGCGACATTGGCCTCAACACCGCCATCCATCTCCATTCTGCCGGCCTCCATTCCTTCTCCATGAAGCCTCTGATGCCGTCAATGCTTTGCGTTTTTTGGGGAATTTTAATATATTGTTTCTACAGCATAATAGTTTCTACAGGGTTAGGTTTGTTGTATTTATCATAGTTCCTTTATTTTTTCTCATGATGTAAAGGGCTACTTGTATACTAATGGACAAAAAATTATGAGTTGTATTTTGGCTACTAGCTTCTACATACCAATTAGGTCATATTAAAAAAACTTCACATACCGTCATCATGCCAGAAAAATTCATCAACTCAACAAACTCGACATGAAGAGACACACACAACCTGACAAATCTTTAAAAGGAGGTGAATTAATCAAATGATCTTTTATTCATCACTGTTCATAAAGTTTGTAATATGGATACAAATTTGACATACAAGATTTTAATTTTAATTTCATTTGTTTTGAAGTTCCACATGATTAGGCCACAAAACTTGCAACTGACTGTCTCATTGCAAGGTGCAAAGGTCTTACCCTCTTATCATTTCCAACATTCATAAAAGGTACCTTGCAATTCAACATCATCAAAGAAAAAGGGATTAACACAAAATTCAAGATTTAAATGGTTCTTCAATCCTCACTATCTCAATCAATTAGGAGCATAAATTGCTTTGAAATTAACTCTTATAAAGAATCAGTAACATGACTGTAGTTAAAATGACTTTCACATAATCCAAATACCATAATAAGAAGTATAATGCAAACAAGTCCTCTAAGGTAGTGAATCAAACATAAAGATCTACTACAAACCAAATATACCAGATCAAACTCCCATCAACTAAAATGATAACACACAGATATAGAAATAACAAAACGTTGAAAATTGAAACATACATACATCAGAAATAGGAACAACAAAAATTTGAAAATTGAAACATACATACATTAGCACCAGCCCTGGAGAATATTAGGCAAGTAGATGTCCTTGCCATTCATTGCAGCCAATATCAATGAAGTCTAAAACAAACAAAACCAATGAAATTACTTCTTTATGTATAACAAACTTGAAAAAATAATAGAATAAAAAAAAAGTCAAATTTTTAGGTAGATATTAGACTTGTTTATGGAGGCCCAACAAGTTAAAATTTTTAGGTTAGTCTAAAATCATCTAAAGGACCTAAATAACACCAAAGAAAAAAAAAACAAAAACAATATATTAAATTCCCCAAAAAAAACTGAGGAAGAAATATTAAAATAAAAGCAATTGAAAATAAAAATAATATATTAAAATTCTCCAAAAAAAAAAACGCAGAACATTGATGGTGTTGGAGGCTTCACGGAGAAGGAATGGAGGCCGGCGAAATGAAGATGGATGGTGGCGTTGAAGCCTACAAGGCCGGTGTCAATGACCACCACAAAGTGGTGGTTGTGGTTGGGGTTGGGGTTGGGGTTGGGGTGAAAAGGCAGCAAAACATGGGAGGAGACATGCGTGAGGGTTAGGGAAGAGGAGAGTGCTCATCATGCTCATGATGATGAGATTAATTAATTATGCTGATGTGTCATGGGTTATTGTGGATGGGGTTATAATAAAATATATGAGTTAGATGATTTTTTAAAAATTTAAAAATTAAAACTGATGTGGCAAATTTTAATTAGATGGTATACCAGCTGACATGTATCCCTATTTCATAGAATCCCGTCTCTTCATAGAAAACTAGTGGGTTAAGGGCCGATACTGCGATACATACAACAAAAATACTTGTTTTATGTATTAATATTTAATTTGTAAAATCTAAAATTAAATCAATGTCACCCAAAAGATTCCAATCAAAATTATACAAGAGGCAATTCAATAATGTACAAAGGCATGAAACATATGTTGTAAGCCACAAAATTGTTATTTAATTATCTTTTTGTTTTTTTTTTGTTTAATCTCAATATTTGTTTTATTTAATCTTATAAAAAAAAATATTGAAAAAAAAAAGAGAAAATTACTGGTTACCCCTCAAAAATTTCAAAACTTCTCAAACAGCCCATATGAGTTTTGAATACCTCAGACAACCCTTCTTTTATTGTTTCACTTCTTTTTTGCCCCTGCATTATGAAATTCCATTATTGCCCTTAAACCTTTTTGCATACATTTTTTTCATTCTTTTTGCATTCTTTTTTGCATGTACTCATTTCTTAAACATAGAGCTCATTTCTTTAAACAAAAACTTCATTTCTTAAACAGAAAACTCATTTCTTAAACAGAAACCTCATTTTGTTAAACAGAAAACTCATTTTTTAAACAGAAACATTGATATTTAAACAGAAAAACCAATATTTACGTGACAAATTAATCCTGGGTATAAAAACCAATCAGTCTTGGCCACTCGTACATATTTAAATAGAAACAACGATATTTAAGCACTTTTTTAAACGTAAACGCAATATATTAAACAGAAACATTGATAGTTAAACAAAGACAACCAAGCATAAAGACGGCCGTTTTTTATTATATGGAGATAACGATATTTACATTAAAAATTTAATAAGTTTGTGGAAAAGAATTTAGGTTAGCATGATTACATTATAACTACAAACAAATTTATAACTACAAACAAAAGAATTTAGGTTAGCATGAAGAGTAATACATGTACTCATTTCTTAAATAGAGAACTCATTTCTTAAACAGAGAACTCATTTCTTAAACAGAAAGCTTATTTTTTAAAACAGAAACCTCATTTCTTAAACAGAAATCTAACAGAAATCTCATTTCTTAAACAGAAAACTCATTTCTTAAACAAAACCCTCATTTTGTTAAACAGAAAACTCATTTTTTAAACAGAAACATTGATATTTAAACAGAAAAACCAATATTTACGTGACAAATTAATCCTGGGTATAAAAACCAATCAATCTTGGCCACTCGTACATATTTAAATAGAAACAACGATATTTAAGCACTTTTTTAAACGTAAACACAATATATTAAACAGAAACATCAATAGTTAAACAAAGACAACCAAGCATAAAAACAGTCGTTCTTTATTATATGGAGTTAACGATATTTACATTAAAAATTTAATAAGTTTGTGGAAAAAAATTTAGGTTAGCATGATTACATTATAACTACAAACAAAAGAATTTAGGTTAGCATGAAAAGTAATGCATGTACTCATTTCTTAAACATAAAACTTATTTTTTAAACAGAACCTCATATTTTAAATAGAAACCTCATATATTAAACATAACTCTCATGTTTTAAATAGAAACTCATTGCACCCCAAGGGCATTATAGTCAAACCCTGTCACACTTGCCACAACTTCCCACACAATTGACAATTTCGTTCAAAAAAATCCAAATTAACTCTATCAATCACTATTAGATGCTTGGGGGGTTTAAAAAATCATTGTATTCAAAAGGAATGGGTTTTTATGGATATTTAAATTTAAGGGGAGAATATGTGTATATTGCAAATTTTGGGAGTGTTTTTAGCAATTTTAAATAAAAAAAAAAGTTACTTCTTTTATATATATATATATATATATATTGTATGATTGAACTAATGATAGAGTTTGGAAAATTGGAAGTGGAGTTCTTCGTTGCAACGTGAGACACACCACCACCTCCAATTGAAGGCGGGCCCCACATGTGGCAATCAGAGAGATCAGAACCGTTGGTTCATCAGCGCGTGGTGATCGGACGGTTAAAATTCAGTCAAAGCACATCATATCAGCTCCCTCCCGACACTTTGACTCTACTTAACTTCTTGGAAACTAATTTTCCGTCTTTGACCGGGCTGTCACATCATACAAGAAACATATTCCTTGGCATCTCTTTTTTGCCCTCCCATTTTTCCTAATTTACAAAACAGTCCTTGCTTATTTTAAATTATAATAAATAGGTGTATAATTTTTTTTTATTTATATATTAATTTTTATTTTATAGAATAGAGAAAATTTTCTTTTAATCTATCTATTGATTGCATCAAGATCTACTTTTTGTGGTTACGAATTAGTTGTATGATCATGAAAAAGTTAATAAAATATTTTAATGGGTCAAATCCCTTGGAATTAATATTGCTTTGAACTCAAGTTAATTAGAGTAGAACATCCACGGCTCAATTATTTGGGAGTATTAAATTATTTGAAGACTTTTACAACATATTGATTATTTATAAATTAATAAAATAAAAAAGTAAATTAAATCTATTTAAAACTATTTATTTAAAATCCCCAAAATATAATCATTATTTCAAAATCATGAAAGAATATTTTATTCATTATTTTTAAACATTAATATTTTTATTAATAATACTTTTTTGTATTTAAATCAATGGTTCAAATAAAAATCACACATCTAATCATTTGCCAACAATTTTATATTTTATTGACACTATATCTTTTGTGTGTGAGATAAAACCGACGATGACGAACAAAATGAGACATGTGATAAAACAAAAAAAAATCAGACTCATTTATTACATGTGCTTGTTCACATAAAAAATCATATGATTTAATTTTTTTTTCCTAATAAATGTCATACTATATTTTTAATTATATCCAAATATTTATATTGATCTCTAAAAGAATAGAATAAAATTTTAATATCTAATTCAATAATTTTTATGAAAATATTCATTTTTCATCTTTTTATCAACTTCAATCAATTAAATATAATTCATACGATAAACTAATATAAAACTTTTTCAGAAACCAAAGTTCATAGTACGATGATATTGATCTCACTATGAAAAGTATTAGTGTGGAATATTTAAAAAGTTCTTAGTTCAAGTCTCATAGGAGGCAATGCAATGATGGTAATGGATTCTAGTTATTAGTATAAATTTGTAATCCTCACTTCACGTACCTGGTGAAAAACACATGGTTGGAAATTCAATTCCCACTTCATGCGTACTTTCCGACTGAGCTTCTCGTATTTATCAAACAAAATTTTTTTTATCAAAATCATAAGATATTTTAATAAATAGGTCATAACCAATCATTAACTCTGACATATTTCAGGTCATTTTATCACATTTAATTAACTGAATAATAATAATAATAATAATAATAGGTAATAAATTTTGGAAAAAAAAAAAAAGAAAAATAAAGGGTAGAATGGGAATTTAAATGTTGGGAAGGGGTAAAATGGTCAAAAGGACCCAAGAGGGAATATAAAAAAGGTTTGGCCTGCTTCGTAGTTTTCGCAATATCTCTCAGCTTTGACCAGTGTTGCTGGGTCTCCATCCATCATCATCATCTCTCTCTCTCTCTTTTTTCCTTTTTATTAATTTGTTCTTCTGATTTTTCTCATCCTTCCCTTTTACTTCTCTCTCTCTCTCTCTCTCTTGGGTGCCGAGCCGTCCGCTACTCCTCCCTCCCCGCCTCTCTCTGGCTGGAAGAACGCTGAAAGGGTTTCGAAGAGGTTTGGATTCATATTCTTTTCTTTGAGTTGGATTTCTTTTATATTTCGTTTTGAGTGTAGATTTGTGGAGTTTTGTCGGGGTTTAGTGGATTTATGTTGAGAATTGTGTGAAAGTTTGGATTTTGCTTGCGTTGTTTGCGAAAAGGTGGTCTTTTTGTGGACTTTGGGATCGTTTTGGGGTTCTCCTTAAAAAAAAAAAGGATGGTTTTGTTAGGGGTTTCCCCGCTCTTGTGTTTTTTATGAGATGTTATGCGGGAAAAATGTGATTTTTAGAGAAAAAAAAATTTTGGAAGGGGGTTAAGGTTTTGCTTGTTTAATCCATGTGGAGCTTGGTGGGATTTATCTTAGATTATTGCTTGTTATTCGGGATGTACAGAATTTGAGGATGGTGTTTGATTTGTGGAAATTGGCTGTTTCAGATTGGCATGGATTACTGGAGCTTAATCTAAAATATTCTCTTTTTTTCTGTAGATAAATTCATTTTTCCTGAGATTAATTGACATGATTGTTGCTTAGAAAGTATATTTACCTAAGGGTTATATGTGGAATGCCTAGAAATTAGAATTATAGATATGAGCAGTCAATGAAATTGTTTGATTCCTCTGTTATGTCTTTAACTTTTTTTAAATGAAGTTTCTCGTAGAGTTTGATGATAGGAAGAAAAAATTTATCTGAATGTTGGCAAATTTCCACTCTCTCAATAGGGATGCACTAATACACCAATATCATTTTTAGTTCTTCTTTGTGTTGACTAGAGCTATTAAATGTTTGTCTCATTATGTTTGCCTTCTTTGTTTAAGTCATCAAGATATCTATTGTAATTTGTGAATGAAGAGCATTTAGTTGGGAGCAGTTCTCGTAATTCTTCTGTAATTTCTACAAATTGAATGTTCTGTCATCAACATTTTGAATGAATTCATGATAAAACTCATTTTTTTATGTCCTTTTGATCATGTTCCTTACTTGTATTCTGTCTGCAGGGGAAATTCGGCTTTGTAAATATTGTCTCAATGGGCTGCTTCATTGTTTTGAGATGCAAGAAGAAGATATATGAACATTTTGTTGGTAGGAAATCTGTAAATGTGAAGGAGAAGAAGGATACCACTCTTCCTGATTCAAGGCTGCGTGAACCGTCACTTCAGTCTGCCCCGCCAAGCTTCAAATCTAGAGCCAAACCTATTCAGTCAGTGAATAACAGTAGAGCTCGTGCACTGTCAGCTCCTTCAAGTTTACATTTGGCAGACCAAGAAGCTTTTGCAGTGTTGGAAAGTTTGGAACAGGATGATCTTAAGAATAGAGGTGTGATTGCAAACCCTCTGCCTCTACCTCTTCCTTATCCCCACGGTTCTTCTAATTTCAAGAATGCGGGAAGTTTCAATGGTCGTGGCCCTATAGATACTTCTGGCCCATTGCCTCTGCCTCCGTTAGGGAGTGGTGTCCTTCGCAACTTCTCTTTTGATGAAATTTCAGCTGCTTGTCAGCATTTCTCTGTTGATAGATGTGTTTCGGAAAGTATTTCTTCTGCTGTTTACAAGGCTTCTTTTGGAGATGATTCTAGGAAGCTTGAAGCCACTGTGACTCGCCTACTTCCTTCTTCACAGGTAACGTGAACAATTACCGTAGTTACCTATGTTAATACCTTTCACAACTTTCACTTTGTTTAGAAGAAAACAAACCTTCTCAAGTGTTAACATGTCTGCCCACAATGTTATAAACCATTCTTAATTGCTCTTAGTTAGCACATATTAAATTCTAAAAACATCAGACTTAGCGCATTCTATATGGGGGAAATGTATTATGCGGGGAGAGTAGGTTAGACATTATGAAGGTGTGGCTAAATCTAAACAACATTTCTTTACCTTTACTTATAAATATTCTATGTGTCACAATTAATCTCATACCGGCTTTGCTTCTGGCCACGATGCCCTGTATCTTGTTCCCACCTTTTGAAGATTGGTTACTAATGAGCCTTTGTGCTGTAAGTTCTTGTTTAGGATATTGAATAGATCACTCTTCAAAGTGAGAACTGATCAAACATCTTTAATTTATAGGATTACATTTGTATATTATTCACGATTCCATTGTCTATTAATATGTATGTATAAACACTGAGATAATACATGAAAATTCTGATTTTAATTAACTTCTGAAACAACCATGGCTTATAATATTGCAGGGGTTAAAGGATTTTGTGAATGAGGTCAACACAATAGCATCACTGCAACATCCGCAATTGTGCAAGTTGCTTGGTTTCCATGCACGTGAGGGCTCTGAACATAGAATGTTGGTTTATGAGAGGCTCTATCATGGAAGTTTAGATCGTCTTCTTTATGGGAGATTTGAAGGTCCTTTCATTGATTGGTCTACACGGATGAAAGTAGCTCTTTGTGCCGCAAAAGGTCTTGTGTATCTGCATGAAGAAGGACCTTTTCAGGTAATTTCACTCAACATTTCTGATGTTCTTTTATCTCATTGAACTTGAGCAAATAAGTAAACCTTTTCTCGTTGAATTATAATAGTATGGAACATTGGTTTCTTGATATTTTCAATATGGTTTTCTACTATCAACATGAATGTTCTTAAGAAAGTTTGATATACTTGTGATTCTGTTGGAACATATATAGCACTTGTTCTTTCTATATCATGTCTGAATGCAATTTGAATTGCATGGATCTTTTCAATTTAGAGTTTCTTATGCATTAAAAATGTGAAATAGTTTGCATCCCTTTTCATGTAAGTTATAGTTCTGAAACTCTCTTTATTTAGACTTTTTTTTACCTTATCATTGTTTGTAATTTCCAGGCCATGTATAATGAATTCTCAACTGCAAACATACAAGTTGACAAAGATTTCAGTGCAAAGCTCTCAGGATATGGATGTGTCAGCTATAATCCAGACGTTGAGATCTCAAATTCATCTGTGGTAAGATCTCTAAATCAGCATGCTCAAGTAGAAAATGGCATTCATTAAGACCAGATCAGTGACTGATCTAATCAAATTATGAAATTGTCGTGAAAATTACTGATGATAATAGCAATGATTTGGTGAAATGTCAGTGAACATCATGTCTTTCTTTGAACAGGCTACTGGGAATCTATCTGTAGAGACATCCGAGAGAGTAATACTCACGCCCAAGAGTAATGTGTGGAGTTTTGGCATTGTTCTCCTTGAGTTGCTCACTGGCAGAAAGAACTATGACTCCCGCCACCCGAAAGAAGAGCGGAACATTGTCAAATGGAGCAGGCCTTTTCTTGCAGACGATTGCCGGTTAGCACTAATCATTGATTCCCGCATCAAAGCTCGAGTCCCCCAGAAAGCTGCACGAATTGTCACCGACATTGTTCTGAAATGTCTCCAGAAAGACCCTTCAGAAAGGCCAACAATGAGAGCCATTGTCGAATCTCTGAATAGCATTCAAGACATGAAATACCCATGCAGGTTCCCCCTGCAAGAACCATCAGCTGTAGCCGGAAAACCAATGATCAAATCCCCGAGCTTCAACAATATCACCTCTCCGGCACCACCACTGAACTTCTCATCTTCACCTCCATCAAAAATCCCACCATCAATATCATCACCGAGGTCCTCATCGGTGATGCTCCAGCCACTGCAACCTTGTTCATCAAGCAAGAAACTATCTCCGACACCCGCACAGCGATGGCCCGGCGTCGAGGGCTTTTGATTGTTTATACTATTTTTTTTTTTTTTACTTATAATTCTTAATATTCTTTTTGTTTCTTAAATGTGTGATTCAAAAGTGATATAGAATATAAGCAAGCTATGTTTCTTTTGCTCCTGCCAGTGAGCATTTAGGATGAGTATTTTGTGGATAGACATAAAGTTGCAAGTTTTCTTATGAATGTATATCATTTTTCTGTAAGCTAGACAGTTTCAGTTCCAAAGCAAGAGTACACATCCTTCATTTATGTTCAGGAGGAAAGAGATGTGTGATTGGGTTACAATTGAACTCCATACTGATACTATTGATAATCATGTATATTTATTGAGATATTAATCTTACTAAATGTAGATATTTTTATTTATTATTCTTTGCTAATTGAAAAGTCTAAGTTTGGTTGGTGATGTTTAGGTGGTTAAAAATTAAGGATTTCTGTTGGTTTTGACAAGTCAGCAACCATTAATTTCTCCTCCTTAGCAAAGTCCATTTCTAGATTTTGACAATAAAAACATAAAATAACTAGTCCTAAGTAATTAATTATGGTGATGGATTATGATCGTCTTCTGTGAGGTTATATATATACATATATAAGATCTTAAAACCTTAGTCACAATTTTGCCAAAAAAACCATTTTATTTAAGTGATTCTGGTTTAATTGATTAATTGATTCAAGTGGTTTTGATTTAAATGGTCAGCGGGATTAAAATTAAATTTATATTTTTGTTTTAAACAATAATTTTGTCATCACAAATTTTATAGGGCGTTAGGACCATGGAATTTCATGTTCATTTTCCAACGTAAATAATTAAATGCACACTAAAAATCAATGTTAAAAGTAAATTTAAAGTATTAAAAAAACCTTATTATTAAAACATCACTTATTATGTTCTAGTTAAATGTTCCACAAAATAACAAAAACGATGTTTTTCCAATCCATTTAAACATCATGGTAAAAAACCAAATATGTTAGAGCACTAGAATTTTTATTTTATCTTATTTATTTATTATAATTTTTTGCTATGACTAAAAAAAGGATTGAAAGACAAAATAGAACTCAAACAGAAAGAGAAATGCCAGCTTCTAGAGCTGCCTTTTTCAACCAGTTTGGTAAATCAAGGCCCCTAAAATAAAGAGCAAGATCCTTTCTTCTCCGCCCATGAAGAGCCAGATTGTCCGCGATGCCATTTCAATCCCTGTGAATAAACTTCAAATCAGTATTCAGCCAGCACTTAAGTTGGCACGCTCAACCTGCGGACCTCGGACATGACAACCGTCGCGATAACCTGAGGATGGATACCCCACCACTCTACCCTCAGGTCATTATAGTGCTGACAAAAAACCTAAAGTTAACAACATCAAACAACAAGTATAGAGTAGGGGAATTCAAAGATACGTAAGGGAAGTAACAACAACAACAACAACAACAATAGCAATACTTAGGCACAAGAGTTTAAAAAGTATTAAAATACACAATCATGCAGACAGAGTTTTCAACATACTAGTGGATTCAAGACTTTATACAACATGTTCATGACAAAAAAACAAACATACATGAAATAAGAATTGAACGAAGAAGAAAGGCTAGCAAATGCCAAGCACACCGCTTCACTGCAGCACTATTGCATACTAAAGCCTAGGAAGAAGAATGAGGAGTGAGTAACCTAGGTCACTCAGTGAATGGGTTAGCACAACTCTTAAAGAATATACCAAAATAAAATTGATATAAATTTCCAAAATAAGTTTTTACCAACAATACACACATTAGAACAATTCCAAATATATATAACAACATGTATAATACGAGTTTTCAAAATTCATAAAACATAATACACCGTCAAATCAAACTTGTGAGAGATTTTCCTCCTAAGATTGACAGCTGGGATTCGCTCCCTCATCACAGTCTAACATAGCACTACAAAAGATATGCAAGAAAAAAATATAAACTCTTTAAAATACCAAGTCCTCATCGAAACCCCAGAAGCAGTGATCTTTCGTTGTGGCCGCGGCTAAGTTCAGAGCTGTCAAAATACTCATGCCCTTGATGTTAATTCATCGGTCCACCATGTGGTGATCTCGGCTTCCCGATGAATATTCAATCAGAGCTCTACACTCCCACATGAACTGGATCATTAAGTCTGTCGGTCTTCTAGTCACCTCAATAGAATGCCCGTGAAACTCGCCTATGCAGTAGGATGTCACCAACCAAATAATACAAACATGCATCTCACAACGAGGAGTCCATAGACATGACAAAAATATCTGTCATTTCTACAAGGAAATTATGAATGCATAAGCATAACCAAAGTTTTGTAAAGCAAATTAATTCACAACTTACTAAACAAGTATCATCCTGAAAACCTTTCGTTTGAACAACAATATTTTGCAAGTAGGAAGTACCAATAATAAGTTTACTTCAAGACATTCAAAGCCCCAATTCAAGTATTAAAACTAAAGAAAACTTCAATCAAGCAATATTATATATATATATATATATGTGTGTGTGTGTGTGCATGTATCATTCTAATAGAATTATGCATAACAAGCCCACTCACAACTTTGACGATTAAATTTCCCAGACGTGCTAATGATCCTCCGCCAGCTCCTTGTCTCAAGCCAAGACTTCACCGCTTTGCCAAAACACAAACAAAAACATCAACAAGTATATTTAGAAAAATAAATCAAATAATTAAAGCCTAAGTTTGTCTAACAAACTATAAAAGAGTACTCCCAAAAATTGATCTGAAACTGGTCAAGCAAAATGACAATATAAACGATATTGTGTAAAAGGGGAAAATTACATATTGTTATGCTGTACATAGCTATAAATCACATTTTAAATTGTATACCGGTTACGTGTTACATCAACACTATACATGAAAATAAATAAAATTTGTAATCTTCAAAATGATTTAACAAAAATTAATAAAAAAGCATCTTAATGAACAAGGTTAAAGATTTGCAAAACACTTGAAAATGACTTGAGAGAACAACTATCCTCCAAATGGCAAGTGAAACACGAATAATGTACACATCTAACATGAGATTTATACACTGCCTACATGCAAAGAAACAACCAAGAATCATAGGAAACTCAGAAACATGAATCTTTCTCTATCTCATGAACATCCAAAAACAATGGAATATTAATTAGCATCCTCTTCTATATATATATATATATATATGTATAATTAATGATAGAAATATAGATCAATCTTTACAAGCTAGAGACCAAATAAGTTCATAATGGTAGAAGTAGAAGGAAACTCAGTGCTTGCTTTGATTATAGTATTCTCAGCTTCCATCATCTTGTTCTTCTACTACTACTACTGTTATTATTACCATATATATGAACACCATGGTAAGAATATTCCTCCGGGATCACTAGGTTTTCCGGTGATCGGAGAATCATGGAGCTTTGTTAAAGCTCAAAGGGAAGATAAAGGAAGTGAATGGATTGAGAAGAGGGTGGCCATGCATGGCACTGTCTTTAAGACCTCCCTTATGGGCTGCCCTACTGTCGTTGTCACCGGCCGAACCGGTAACAAGTTTGTGTTCTCCGCCGATGATGAGAGTCTTAGTGTTAAACAGCCTCCTTCCATTGCAATGCTCGTCGGAAAGTACAATGTTTTAGAACTCACAGGACCAAGGTAGTTAATGCTCATACATCCTTTATATTATCTATTTTTATGTGTACCATATATATATATATATATATATATATATATTAGAACAATTATGAACAGTGGGACTTTCAAATGTTTAGAGGTCAAGTTTTGCCATATGGATATGATGGTGATGGATCATGGTCGAATAGACTTACAACTCAAAATCCAATATCGCTATAGTATATGAGTTGGATAATCAATTCCCAGTTTATACATATCCTGATTAAATCCACTTGTAACATTTGTCAAAATAAATAAATAAAGAAAAATAATAATGGAGAATAGAGCATATGAATTTCATTTGCAATACTTTTGCATTCTCATTGTACTCTATTATTCTCTTCTATGTTAGAATAAAATTATACAAAATAACGTTTTTACATTTTCATATTTAATCAGTGATCAAAATGGACAAAAATTCAATATTATTTAGAGACCAATTATGATTAACTACTATAGAAGATGTTGCCTTATATATGTTAATTAATTTTCACTTAATTATCTTAAGGATTGTTAATGTTTCAATACAGATACAAGCATGTGAAGAGTGTAGTAATGAGGTTTTTGAAACCAGAAGCAATCCAAGAATACATAGATCCAATGAACAGTATAATGAAGAACACTCTCAACAGCCTGAAAGTAAAGGACAGTGTCCTAATTGTACCACTTATGAAGAGACTCACCTTCAACATCACATGCAGCCTCTTGTTTGGCCTGCATGATGAGCCAACAAACGATGCCTTATTTGAAGACTTCTCACACTTATTCAAAGGCCTCTGGTCGGTCCCTTTGAACCTCCCCGGCACTGCATTCCGACGAGCATTGCATGCGAGATCAAACATTGTCCAGAGAGTAACTCCCATCTTGAAAAGCAGAAGAAAGAAGATCATTGAGGAGGTTGTGAATGCCAATTCTGATATGTTATCTGGTTTGATAACTCGTTTAAGTGATGAGGAGATCATAGATAACTTTGTGGCCTTGATGGTTGCTAGTCATGATACTACTGCAATTCTCTTGACTTTGATGGTTTGGAAGTTGGCTAGAGATCCTCAGATTTATCAAAAAGTCTCTCAAGGTATATATTAACCTATATACATAAATACATACAGGCATATAGTTAATTTTTTTCACATGATATATATCTCATTATTAATCTAATTTATATAAATGTACTTGGTAATCTTTCATCAGAGCAAAGTGCAATCATAAAAGAAAGACAAGAAAAAACAAATGGGAAGCTTACATGGAGTGAAATACAAAAGATGAAGTACACTTGGAGGGTTGCACAAGAGATTATGAGAATGATTCCTCCAGTGTTTGGTAACTTTAGAAAAGCCATGAAAGATATCAACTTTGCAGGTTATGATATTCCCAAAGGTTGGCAGGTATGTATGTAAAAAAAATTAATACATATAGGTCTAATAAAACCAATGTGTGACTATTAATTAAGTTGAATATTTTAAGATTAATATTTTTCACTTGAAGGTATTTTGGGAAGTTACTCAAACTCATATGAACAATGGGATATTCGAAAATGCGACAAGTTTTGATCCTTCTCGATTTGAGAATTCATCAAGAAGTATTCAGACTTTCACTTACATTCCATTTGGAGCAGGATCAAGGATGTGCTTAGGCAATGAGTTTGCAAGAGTTGAAGCTCTGACAGTGATGCATCACTTAGTAACAAACTTTGAATGGTCTCAGCTGATACCTGATGAACCAATAACTAGAAATCCAATGCCTTATCCTTCCAAAGGTCTTCCAATCAAACTCAAAGTTAAAGAAACTTCAGACATGCTCTAGTTTAATTAGTCGAAGCTTTATCTTATTTTAAGGTTTGAAGTTCTTTGCTTTGAACCATGAATGTTTAAGTACCATCTATGTACTGTTGTTTTGTATTTCTGTTTGGTTGAGATAAACTTTTAGTTGTTGGAATTTGCTTTTAAGTGGAAAGTATGTAAATGAATATAATAATATTGAATTATTATGTAATTAATATATATTGAATTTGTGCCAAATAGTTCATACCCAAAAATCTTCTGCTCAGCTGATTTTATAATTAGTTTTCATTATAAATGAATATTTTTTGAGTTATGATTTAGGACAGAGCTCGAGCCGGTAGCCAATTCTGCCAAGCCATACTTGAATATTTCAAAACTTCACTCCGCTGGATTGGCTTGATTACAACTCGGTGCATAGTTTCTATATAATTATAACTTTTATATGAATCTTTATATAATTTTAAATAATGATCATACTAACTCTATATACAGAATTACGGACTTATAGATCATGTGCAAGAAAACAAGCATGACAAGAACTACATAATTAAGTATATATTCATAAATAATTAAGTGCTTTCCCATAAACAATTAATAATCAAACTCGAGTTTCCTCCATAAATGTACGTGCATAGAAAATTATGCAGTAAAGTTGAAGTGCTTGAGCCAATTCCGTTCACATGTTTCCAACTCAATCAAACCAAAAAAATCACAACATAAGCTTTTGGAAAGCGATTATATAACCATATGCACAATCATTAAGGTCATCACTATCATCAATACAATATATATAACATCTTAAATTGATTAAATGGTAAATGCTTGGGACATTTAAAAAATTAATTTTGAGTTCGAATTATATATATATTATAAGTTTATTCTTAATTATCATTATTGATGAGTTTTTTTTTAATTTATTTGGGATCACTTTTTCACGAGCTTGAATTTAAAAATGAAGTTATATTAAGTACATATTATAATTAAAAGAATAGTTCCCTCCTATATATATTTCTCCTACTTTATTTAATTCATATATAGGACTACTATCACAATTTTTTGTTAAATGTCATTTGTTATCACTTGCTTGTTGTATATATATATATATATATATATTGCTAGTTGTATATTTGAATATTTTAAGGGATCTAGCTAGAAATGACAATTAGCCCAGCTAGCATTAATTGACAATGAATTTAATATGGTTCACCTACTAATTAGAGTAATCAACTTGCTGTCAATTCTTTCCTGAATATTATTTCTTCTTGAATTCTTGTCTTTATACTCTTGTACATTAGCATGATAGGAATATCATCTACCCTTAGCTATCTAAATGTGATCCCATTTAGAATTTCACATGTATATTTAATTAATTATGATTAATATCATAATCCATGATCATTATTTTACTGCATCTTTAAATTAATGAATACATTGAATTGACTGAGTGTTTTAGGCTTTGAATCTAATTAATTAATTAACAAATTAGATTATGAAAGCCATCTCTCTCTGTTTCTCTTTCTCTCTTGTAATCTTAAAATGTAAATCTAAGGCAATCAATTAAGATGTAATTATTTTACAATATTCTTAGTGTATTAAGGAAATTCATTAACATGCGCTCATATTGTTTTTAGTATTTTATTGTATATATATCAAAACAAATATTAATTTCATGATCAATAAAATAATGAAATCAAAACCAAAATAATTTTAGTTTTTATTCCCATTAACTTCTAAAAATAAATATAAAAGAATTCAAATATTTAAAATTAATACACGATCTCATGCTCATGCATGTGTTTCAATACTATACTTCTTCACAGAGGAAAAGCATAAGGACTAGAAGGGAAGTCAGATGATCTCTTGACATTATAAGGACTCATGCCAACATTGTGACAAGGTGATCTCAATGGTGTTCCTACAGTTGGGCTTCTTGTCCTAGACATGTAGGACATTGAAGGTGTTCCCGGCATCCCCCCCGGCGTCATCATCGGACTCATTGGCCTCGATGCCATGCCGCTCCTCTCCGGCCTCCTTTCTCGGCCTCTCCTCGGCCCTTTCTCAGCCCATTTGAGCTCTTGCGACCTTACATTGTTAGGGTATTTCCAACAGTAACAGCCCATCTCTCCCGCCTTATGTATATACCTACCATGTATATATATGTACGTAGATTGTGGGTATTCTTAATGTATATCATACATATTATTTGGGCAAAATTAAAGCATAATTTTAATTATAGGATGAGAGATCAATGTATTTATTCAAATCCATATTTACAAAATATTAACCTGTGCATGTGAAACTATTAGTTATTCACTTACTAATACATCTTTTAACATGTACCAGCTGACCTATTTTAATTAGCCATATTATAATAAATTAATTAATTAATTAAATTAAATTCTCATGTTATGTTAAATGCAAATCAAATAAATGTATATATAACAAGTTTATCATGTTAATTATAGTATATATGAGACTTTAAATAATGTGTAAAATAATAAGGAATTAATGCATATGTGTTAATTAAGGAGATGAAAATCATGCCAAAAAGTTTAATTGCGAAAAACGAGTATGAGATATTCAAGTTTCTCTAGTTCGAAACTTGCTAAACACATTAATGGTAACGAATTCTCTAGTTATGTACGTGTTTAGGCTTGCAACACACGCAGCATGTCGCTCGGTGAGGCCGTGCAGGCTAGGCATGCCCCTTTGACGAGTATATTATTTTATGTGATCATGATAACTAAATAATGAAATTAATGATCAATGTGATCAATTTATGATAAAAATATAATTGATCATTTATGTTAGTTATACCTTTCACTGAATCTCCTTCCCAAGCACTCAATACACTTACGTCCTTCATGCATGTCTCCCATTCCTGTTAGAACACACTCTCTACAATACACCCTTCCACATACCTTCACATGAAAAAAAATTATTGCATAGATATTAACTGACTTCATAGCATGAAGAACTAAGTTAGTTATATATATATATATATATATACATATATATATTTGGGGTACTTACCAAGCAACGATGTCGAAAAATATAAATATATGTGTCACACATTGCGCAAATATTCGAATGAGGGATCCCTGGCCGCCTTCTCACACCGAGTTCATCGAAAGGTCTGTGCATCGGGCTATTCTCTACGACAACCATCAATGGCTTCGTCTTGTTTACACTATTTCTAGCCGATATTCTATAATTCATCTCATCTTCAATGTGTTGAAGATGTTCTCTAGTTCCTTCGAAGCCTTTGGAGAAATCTAAACTAGGTGACTTACTTAGTATCTCCTTATCTTCCCTAATGGGAGTCATCGCGTTTTTCCTCTCTGCAACTCCATTTTGTTGAAAGCTCGCAAGGTCTTTAAATGTAAGATCAGCGGAGTCATCTATGATCCCGCTATAAATTTCTTCGAGTTCCTGCCTTCCCTTTTCAGGGTTTAACCTTTCCCCCATTGAGAGAGTGATTAGGGTTTTGCTAATGAGTTTGTTTCAAAAAGAAGAAGAAGAAATTAAGGATAGAGTGATTAGGGTATTGCTAATGACTGTGTGTGCGGGTGTGTGTGTGTGTATAAATACTAATTAGAGGATTGGTAAGATATATGTATTGAGGTCATTGTTGAAATCCATTTACATAAAACTAAGAAAAGTTGGCAAAGTGATGAGTTGAATGGCTGGTGATTTAGTATTGAAAAGCTTGACATTGTCCGGAGCTTTCAAGGGACTCTTTCATGACCGGCCTAAGCTAAAGACAAGCATTTGGCCGGTCACATAAATTAACCATTTGATATATACATCTATATAATTTATAACCAACAACAAAAGAGTAATCATGTGACAAATGTCTTTGAAATGAAGAACTAGTTGTATATGTTCAAAGTTCATGTCTAGTTTGTGCTCCATTGTTGTGTAGACCATGAGAGTTTAAGGTCCTCAAACTTTGGAGCTTAGTAAAGTGCATGTGCATGCATTCCAATGATTTTTTTTTTTAAAAAAAAAATAGTCATAGGATTAAACTTTCACCCTCTGAGTAAGGAAAAAAATAAAATACCAATTTTTCTTATGGAACTTTTCTCTTTTTAATGATTATAATTATTATATAAAAATAGATTTGCATGGCTTGAACATTTCCTTTATTTTCATATATATGTGTGTCTGTGTGTGTGTGCGTGTGTGATTATTTTATATTATTATAAAATAATACATGATGCATTAATTCTATGTATATATTTATTTATATTGCCCTTATAATATTAACAGAATGTTTTGCATAGCAAATTAACTTATGTACAAAATATAATAAATTTAATTAAAAATATTATTGTATAATTTTAAAGCTCATCATAGAAAACCTAAGCTCTGAAAGACTTGCTAAAGGCCTTCAATCTCTTGCCATTATGTTGAAGACCGAACACCTGCCTCAAGAGCTTCTTAAGGGCTCTTGAAAACTTCGGCAACCTTCTCATCGCTGTGACATTCGATGGATTCATCGGCGGAGCTATAGAAATTTCTATCATGGCCAACCTCGACGGGCTTGGTTCCGAGAAGCTTCGCCGGAGCATGGCCTTGTTGAGCTGGTTTTCAATGATCTGCCGTTCATATTCATCGAACAGTGTGATTGGCTGATCACCAAAGCACACATGCAAGCTGTTTCTTGGCTTCTCCATTGGTTTAGGGTTAGGGTTAGGGTTCTTGAAGAAGAGAATGACTTTAATTAGTATCATACATAGGGAATGATCTCTTTACGAAAGAATGAGTTTAAAGGGAGACTTGACTTGTTATGGAGGCAAAGGCAAGCATAAGTTGGCCAGTCATGACATTGAAAATGATAATAGTTCCATATTGGTGGATTAAATAAATATTCGGTAAAAAATAATAATAGTCTCTTATCAGTTAATTAAATAATTAAATGTTTGGTACAAAATAAGAAGTGCATGAAGTGATATGTATGAGATTTTCTTTACATTAGTTTGATGTTCATCATCAATAGTTTGAAGAGTTTGATTAAAATTGGATTAATCAATTAAATTATTCAATGTCGACTTAATATTTATATGAGATTGAATCGATTCTATTTTGTTCACATAAATCATATTATTAAGAATGTGTATGTTTCAATGAAAACTAGACTAATTATTAACTCATTTTACTTAATACAATTGATTACACACTAATTTAAATTTGAATTGAATTACTCTATATATATATATATAATTTGGTTAAAACATTTAGAGATAAATCATATTATTTCTTGAAATACCTTTTTGGTTAACATCCCAGCTATTCACGGAATGTGAGAAGCAATCATCTACTTCCAAAAGAAAATAGAAGAATGTTTTGGAAGTAAAAATTCCCTAGGTATAATAGTACCTTGAGAACCAAGAAAATTCATAATTTGAATTATGTTGTTCAATTCTTTTGTCATATTCAATCAATTCAATTCTTTTTACTAGATTTATTTTTGTTAAATTTTTCTAAAGCGTAATTCATCATATTATTTGTTGATAAGCCTGAAAAAAATAAAATTATTAATTAAAACTAATTATAGAATAACTAGAATTGAAAAGCATGTAATTACCAGAATATATTGTATTTCTGAAGCTAAATACAAGATAAAAAAATTTGGGTCATGTTTTGAAAAAGAATTTTTAAAACTTTTCAAACATTATTTGAATGTAGTAGTATAATACACATTACTTTTAAAAATAGTAACATATATGCTATCAAATATTATAATTAAATTTTAAAAATCTAATGACGCACTTTTTATATGTCTATTGTTTGTCATATCAATTGATATCTCGGCTCCATCTTGACAACCAATTAAATAATAAAAATAATATATTAGATGGAATTAGTAAAATGATTCATTTCATTGGCTGAGGACTAAAATAAATATTTAAATATACTTTAAATACTTATTATGGATTTTAACATAAAACATTGAAATTTTAAAAAATATAATTTACAGTTATATACCTTATTGTTTATTTCAGTTCCATAGAAGTTTACTTGAAAGAAAGTAGTAGAGAAATCATTAGGTTGTATTTGTTTTGTAAAATTTGAAGTTACATTATCTTTTATTTGGTTTGAGATTCTAAAATTCCAAAATAAAACCAATTACTTCCATGGATGTATTTGGAATTACGCCCAAATTGGATGTAAGTCGAAATCCCGGGAGTTGAAAATCCTTAGATGATCTATATATATATATATATGTGTGTGTGTGTGTGTGTGTGTGTGTATACATACGCATACACATATATATACATATACATATATATTTACATAAACATACATAGGTAGTTTTACATATATATATATATATACACGCATACACACACATACACACATATACATATATTCATACATATGTATATATATATGTATATATATACACATATGTACATACACTTATACACATTTGCTTTTCAATTCTAAATTTACAAATCCTTCTAAATAAACATAAAATCTTATAATATAATAATTCTAGTTACATCCAACTAAATACAAGATTTGACTGTATTGTATTTTGAAAATAAAGTATTTCAAGTTTCATTATAACTGAAAAATACTGCATTTAGAATTATATCCAACCAAACTACAACTAAAATAAACTAACTTTTTCCCATTGCATATATTCATTTACTCCATTGCATGAAAGTAAGGGAACTTGCACTTGTCCAATTCAGCAATTCTTTAATTTTTATTTTTATTTTATTTTTTCAGTGTAGGAAGTGCTATATAAACCCACTTCCCTACTTTGAGATTTTTTTCATTTTTTGCAAAATAAACACTGGAATTACTATAACTTATATTAACTCTTCATTTTAGGCTATTTACCCCCGAGTAAAAATTTTTTATCAATCAAAACCGATATTTAGTGATAGTTGTTACATTTTGAGTTAAAAGGTTAAAAAAATTATACAGTACTCCTATTGTCAAAAGAACAATAATTTTTTCTTTGCTGAATGAAAAGTTAAGGCCTCAATTCCCTCTCACAATATTAGACTGCTTCTTACCGAGTAATGCCAGCTTATTAACTATTAAAACCAATATTTAGTGATATTTTTAATATTTTCAATTTAAAAATGAAAAAAAAAATTTATACCACTCCCGTGCATGTGTTAAGAAAATAGTAAACTTTTCCTTTGGCGAACGAAAGATAAAAGGCTCAACTCCCTCTCACAATAATTTTACACTATTTTTCCCAGAGTAAAATCCTCTTATCAATCAAAACTAATATTTAGTGATATTTGTTACATTTTGACTAAAAAAAAAAACATACAATGCTTCTATTGTTAGAAGAACAATAATTTTTCCTTTGCCAAATGAAAGGTTAAGAGCTCAACTCCCTCTAACAATATTAGACTGCTTCTTACCGAGTAATGTCCTGTTAACTATCAAAACCAATATTTAATAGTATTTTTTATGTTTTGAATTAAAAAGTTAAGAAAATTTATATTACTCCCATGTTTGAAGAATAGTAACTTTTTTATTTGACAAATGAAAGGTAAAAGACTCAACTCCCTATCACAATATTAGTTGAGATGAGTGGCTTGTCCATTTAAAAAAAAAATCAAATCATAAATGATACATATTTTAGGGAAAAAAGTTTTAATTTAAACAACTCTAAAAAAAACCATTTTGATTTGCAACTATAAGTTGTCTATTCCATTACATTAAACCTTGATAATATTTAAGTGCTACACTGATATATATATATATATTTAAAGCTGATGTATTACGCAGAACATGATCATGTGAACTTTTATTTTTCATGCTTCCCAACCAAGCAAAGTTGTGATGCATCCCTGTAAAGATTGTCTACCACTTTTTTTCCTCCCTTTTTTTCTTTTTGCCTTGATTTCAAAAAGCATGTGTTGACATTAGATTGATATATAATTTGAGCTATATCTAAAACAATTTTATTTTATTTTGTGTTACCAAAATAAATTTTAATATTAAAATGGAAGACATCTTAATTTTCTCTTATGTGAGAGTTGAACTAGTTTTATATGTTTTAAATATAACAATCTTTGTTTTGAGGATAATAGCAAAAATGTTCTGTTGGTATTATACATTTAGTCCAAAATGTTTTTATTCCATAAAACTGTACACTAATTCTATGATAAGATTTTAATTGATGGAAAAAATAGAAATATATCGCTATTTTAATTTTTATATTTTGAATTATAATTTTATTTCTTAATTGAGATGTCAAAGTTCCGCTTCATATTTCAAACAAAACGCGTCAAATTTACATAAATAAAAGTAAAATCTAAGAAAATAAAGACATTTATTTCAATTTTAGTTATTGGGTCTCCATTTAATTTTTTTTATTTCTAGATTTAAAGTTTGTTGGAGTATTTCAAACTTGAATATAACATATCTTAAAAAACTTTTATAATTAGTTTGTTCATGTTACAATCTGTAACCAAAATTTTATTTGGCTTGACCTAATAAAAAATTTGCAGTAAGACTTATATAATTTTTTAATTATGTGAAAATTTTTAAAAATTTATAGTAATAACTGAACGTATTTATGGAATTTAGATAATCAAACTATAATTATAGAGTAGGCCATAGTTTAGACTGAATCCAAAGCCAATACATATTTTAGGGTTTTATTATGATGAAATAATTTTGACAAACTGAGTTATATTTACATTTCAATATTATAGAATTATTTTCTCCTTCTTTTCTCTCCCTATAGATTTTCCTCCTAATTTTAGGTTTTTCATATAAATTTGAATTTTTTTTTTTTTACTTATTATCATTTGTTATTTCTTTCATATTCGAACACCTACTTTTAATCGAGGGAGCTAAACAAAAACAAAAACAAAAATTATTAATCTACCTAAAAATTTAAATAAATCCTATCAAACATAAAAATGATAACCTTGTATAGGTATATTCAAAAAAGGTTTGGACTTCCATCAAACCATTCCAAAACCCTAAAACCCCCCACCACCATTAGTGGGTCAAAGTTAGTGGAGGAGCAGTGATGCTTGTCTTCTTTTGAGAGTTAAGCATATTTCTCCTTCCTCATTGCTCCAAACCTACATTGTTCCCTAACATATATACATCACTCATAGATGTTGCTTTATATGTATATTTCAAAGTATATACATAGTGTGAGGATGATATCGTTTTGTCTCTAAATAAAGTAGTACTAAGTTTCTATTGTAATGGAGTGATGTCTCAACTCATCATCAAACAAAGCAGCTCTGCAACTCTCTTTTTTCCCCCTCTTTTTCACTTCTTTTCATTCTTCTTTACTTTTACTTTAGATCATGCATCATCCTTTTTTTTTTTTCACTCCTTCAATGGCAACTTCCTTTTTTAAATATATATATATATATATATAATGTCCATGGTGTTTCATAGAAAAAGAGTTTCTCATCATTGGGATGTTAGGGTTAGGGTTAGGGTTGTAAAGACCCCACACTCAAGCAAAATGTTTGTAAAAAGCACATCAGATTTTCAAACCTAGATAAGTAGATTTATTTATTTGTTTATTTATTGCATAAATAAGGATACCCCCTAGCTAATTTTGCATTGTTTCCCTTATAAAATTTTTATTGCATATATAATCTTGAAATAGTATTTTTGTAAAAAAAATAAAAAAATCTTTGTTTTAGACTTTTAATTCATCTACGTTAATTATATTCATCCATTTTCAAAATCCTTCTATTCGATCAGATAAATTACTAATTTTTTGTATAAAGATTTTTTAGCTGCACTCTGTTTCTTAAAAAAAAAAATTTGATATTTTCATTCACTATTTTATTTGATCATATAATTTTGAACTTTTTTAACTGTGAAAGTCCTTTGCTTAAATTGGGCAAAAAAAAAACACAAAAAAAAATAGGGACCTATATGTAATTTAAGTGCTTGACTAAAAGGGTAAATCAGTAAATGTCTCTGTTCAAAATGTAGGGAGCATCTTCAATTTCAGAAAATAATCAGGAACAAAGTGCCAAAGCTACCTTTTGACATGTTCTGTAGCACAATGAGCTAGTGCCATTCTTTATTCCCACAAACATCTACTTTCATTGATGGACTCATGTGACTGCCAGGTCTTTATCATTTCAGTTCCTCCATCTCTTTAGCTCTCAACCATATCTCCATTAATGGCCTCAAGCTCAAGGATTAAACAAAAACACTCACTCTTTCTTTGCTCTGCTCTTCATGTGGTGGAACTGGAATCTCACTTCCAACTGAACCCATGCATGTATTGATAAATGAGCCATTGATATTAATTAAATTAAACAAAAAAACCAAGTTGCATGGCATTGATCTTGTTAAACAACTCACAAAAAGACAGAATTAGTTGGGACACTGTGCTGAAAGGACAGACACTCTCTTCATTTGATCAGAATTAAAGTCAATGAAGTAAAAACTCCAATTTTCAGATTCTGAAGTTTAATCAGAAATTTGAGTTTTACTCCATTGAACAAACAAACATTGAACTAAAGAAAACATTGGAACAATCTCTCTACTTTCTCGATCTCTTGTTTCTTCTTCTCTTCTATTGTCTAAATTTGATTTAGTTCGTCGTCTCCGGGACTGTCTAGAGTTTCCTGAGGGCATCTGATTAGCTCAAGTATGTTCACAACTTCGCTCATGTCGGGCCGGCTTGATGGCACTTGAGAAGTACAGATTAGACCGAGTTTTATCACTGGGACGGCTTCTTCTGGCGGGAATTTCCCGTGAAGCCTCCCATCAACGCATTCCTCGACACAGCCTCCCTCTAATGCACCTCTCACAACATCACATAGCACCACCACATCATCCTCCATGTACTCCACCGGCCTCTTCCCTGTCACAATTTCCAGCACAAGCACTCCAAAACCAAACACATCACACTTCTCTGTGATCTTCACTGTTTTGCAAGCAAATTCCGGTGCCATGTAACCGAGTGCGCTTTGAATTTTGCTGCTCAAGACATATCGATCGAGCATTGGTAACAGCTTCGCTAATCCATAATCTGCAACCTTCGCTTCCCCTGTGCCATCAAGCAGGACATTGCTTGATTTTAGATTGTAATGGATGACATTGTGGCGATGAAGGTACGCAAGACTCCTTGCAATGCCAAGAATTATATCAAACCTTTCTTGCCATGAAAGAGGGTTCATTGGGGAAGTTTCATGGAGGTGTTTGTATAAACTGCCACCAGACACATATTCATAAATCAGCAGCTGCAGAGATGGAGTCCAGTAATAGCCTTCAAGAGTGACAAGATTATCGTGCCTCATCTTCCCAAGTTTCTTAACCTCCCGCTCGAAATCTTCTTGAGATTTTACAAGGCTCGAGACGGTGAGTTTCTTGATTGCCACAGGCCTACCATCACGAAGCATGGTTTTATAGACGGCACCAAATCCACCTCGCCCCAGCTCACAATCTTTGTTGAGGATCGCATGAGCTCCAGAACTGAAGTCAGGATCCTCACCGGAGAACATGACAAGCTTCCCAGAATTGGCATCAGTGCTGGGTGACTGGCTGTAGTAGCCATCAGAAAGAGTAAGAGCAGCAGCAGAGCGCGATGCAGAAGTAGATCGAACTCGAAGGTTAAGGACAGTAATGGTGATAACACCGAGCGCAATCAGCGCAGCAGCTCCTATAGCAATGAGTGCAGAGATGCTTAGGATGATTTTCTTGTGCGCGAGGTTCTCAGGGGACAATGCAGAGTCCGGTGAGGCATTGGAAGACGAGGAATTGGGATTGAGGACAATTGGCTTTGGAAGGACACCAGGGCAAGAGATGTTAACTACAGCACCGCAGAGGCCAGGATTGCCGGACACTGAAGAGGGAGGGATGGTGTTGAAGAAGTTGCCAGCAGGAAGGTCTCCAGAGAAAAGATTGTGTGAGATATTAAAGGACGAAAGACGAGGGAGGTCAGAAAGCTGCTTTGGAAGTGAGCCTGAGAGATTATTGAGTGATAAGTCTATGGTTTGAATATCAGTAAGGTTCAATAATGTTGGTGGTATTGACCCTGTGAGATTGTTATGGGACAAAATCCTGCACAAAAAGTTCATTTTCATTCCATCAGATATATGAATGTTTCTGATCACAATAAGATTAATCTCATATAGCTGTGAAATTTTGTAAAGATTTTAAGACAAGGGCCCAAACAAAGTTTTGACTAGGACAGCAGTGATTAGTGAACAGTTCTTTCAATCAATAGTTTTGGATGCAATGTTGGAAGATCTAAAGAGAAAGTTATAAGCAAACAAAGACATGTAAGGAAGCTCCAAAACTCCAAGAATAAGATCACTATCAAGGAAAAGTACCAAACCAAGTAATCCAATCAAATCAGATGAAGCATGGAAATGTTGACAGATAAAAGAAATGAAATGGAACTTACAAAGATGTGAGGTGAGAGCAATTCCCAATCTGAGAAGGGATCCCTCCAGTGAGAGAATTGCTCTTCAGCCATAGCTCCTTCAGTGAAACAGCTCCAACGATCTCCGGGGGAATGCTTCCGTTAATCTGATTCGCACTTAGATCAAGCACTTCCACCATTTTCAAACCTCCAATGTTTCTGGGGATTGAACCGACTAATGAATTGTGAGAAAGATTCAAGAACTGCAACCCTTGAATGCTTCCTATCTCTGCCGGAATCCAACCAGAAAAAGAATTTGCAGATAAATCCAACACACTCAGATTCTGATAAGAATTCACAGAAACTTGCAAAGGCCCACTCAATTTGTTCCCCGAAACCAGAATCTTCTCCAAATGTTGTTGAAAAATCCATGAAGGAAGACTACCAGTGATCGAATTCCGACTAAAATCCACTGATGACAAACTTCTACAACCCGACATCGATTGTGGCAAGCTCCCAGAGAAAAAATTCCCTGAAAAATTGGCCTCTTTCAACAGCCACAAATTACCAATGGAATCAGGAAATTTGCCGGAGAACCCATTGTTGGACAAATCCAAATGTTGCAAACTTTTTAATTCTCCAATCCAATCTGGAACTTCGCCAGAGAACAAATTGGAGCTCAAGCTCAAAGAAGAACACATAGAAAGGCTCCGCATTGTCTCCGGGAGGCTCCCGGAGAGAGAATTCTCACTGAAATCAATAGATTTAAGCAACGAACACCTTCCTATATCCTCCTGCAATGGCCCTGAAAGCCTATTTCCTCTCAAGCTAATCATTCTCAGATTGAAAAGCCGGTCCATTCCCTTTGGTATCTCTCCAACCAAATCATTGCCGGAGAGATCGAGCGCCCGAAGCTCGTTCGGAGACCAAAGCCCGCCGGGCAATGAACCAGAGAGCTTGTTAAACGAAAGATTCAAAGACACAAGCGTCGAGCAAGAGCCAACGCTCGCCGGAATCACCCCGGAGAACGCATTCCCCGCCAGAGAGAGAGCTCGCAGAGAGCCACATTGCGAGAAGAACTCATCAGGGATAGAGCCAGAGAGGCTATTGTTGCTCAGATCGATGTACTGGAGGCTGGGAAGCTTGGTGAGAGAGGGATTTAGGGTTCCAGAGAAGTTATTGCTGGAAAGGGAGAGCTTCCGAAGGGATTGAAGCTGGAGAAGGCCACGGCCGACCTTGCCGGAGAGGGAGAGGCCAGAAAGGGACACTTCGGTGACGCGCTTGCTCACCGGATCGCACAGGATGCCAAACCAAGGGCAAGGGTCGTCATCATCCTCGTTCCAAGAACCAAGCTTGGAGCCAGGATCAACAACATCGGCCTTAAAAACGATAAGCCCAAGCACATCGTCGTTAATTGGGCCGGCAGATTCCACCATGAATGGCAACAATGCGAGCAAGAAACCAAGAAAAACCGAGAAATCCCTCATCTTGCAAAGATTCAAGAGAGAAAGATGACAACTTTGGTGTGTGAAAACCCTAGAAATAGCACAAAGAGAGCGAGCTTTGCAAGGATTCAAGTTCGGAAGGAAGAGAGACAAGCAAGGGCGCCGACGGTGGAAGCATCGCCGGCGGCAAAGAGGAGCAATGAAGCTGGTGCCATGTAGAGTGAGAAACAGAGAGAAAGATGGGGTTTTTCCTGGCTGGTTTCCGTTGTTTTGATACAAAGAAAGAGAGACCTTTTCCTTTTGTACTACTCCAACACACAGAGAAGAGAGAAACTAGATAGAGAAGTAGTGTTTTTTTCACTGTCTTGGTGTTGGTGGTCTCTTCACTTGTCTCAAAAAAAGAGCCAGCTTTTTTTGTGTTTCAAAACAAAGAGAAACAAGAGAGAGAGAATTTTAGAGAGAGCGAGGATTAATTGGAGGACGTACAGAGTTTGGGCAATCAAATGGTTATGGAATCCAACGTGGATGAAAAATAGAAATAATAATAATAATAATAATAATAATAATAATAATAATAATAATAATAATAATTTGGGGGAATTAATCATGTAATTTTATTTAAATTATAATTTATTAACCGAGAATTATTATTGAGTTTTATTTTAATGGATTCGGGGTTTTAGAGGTGTTGTATTTTTCTGTTTTAAGGTTTATAATAAAGTTATAATAGTTCATAGAAATTATTAATTTATTTTTTAAAAATTTTTTGGCTATGTATGCATAATTTTCATCACTTTATATGACGTTTGTCCATATTAATAAATTTTTAAGTAATTAATACAGTACTATAACTAGATACACTCTCATATTTACTCCCTCCGTTTCTAGATAGTTCCTAAATATATGTGATGTTGCACAAGAATTAAGAATAATATTAAATTATCTAAATTTTAACATAAAAAATAATTAAATTACTAAACTACCTCTTTCTTTTGAAACAATATATTTTTTTTAATACTATCAATATTACTTTATTTATATAACTTAAAAAATTAAATATGAGTAAAATTGAAAAAAATAAATATTGTTTTGATATTGTAAAATGGTAATTATTTTAAAAAAAAAATTTCCTAAAATGATATGTATTTGGAATAAAAGGAGTATCTTTTATTTGGTAATTGAAAGAATTTTTTAATTAAGTTGTGCTTCACGAGTTTATAAAAAAAAACATAATAAATTTTGCTTTGTATAGAGGAGAAAATATATGATTAATGGAAAATAAAAAATTTTGTGTTTTTATTGTTTGATTAAAAAAAAAGTAATTTTAGATTCTCTGATTTTGTTTGTATTCTTGTCGTCAAATTTTAATTTAATTTTAATTCAGTGAACTTTTTTTTTAATAAAATTTATTTATTTTTTTTTTATTTTTTCTGTTTTTTCTTTGAAATTTAAAATGAAAGAATAATTAATTCCATTAAATTTGAGTATGCCCTAGCATTAATGCCCGTCCTTATTTTTTCAACCAAACGAGTTCTAGGGTTCTTAAATGGCAGGTGCACAGCACGTGACAATTAAATATTTGGAGGGCATGTCATTTAATATATACATTTTTTTTGTCTTTATTTTAAATCTTTTATTGGGAAAAAATATATATACAATTTACTAAAAAAAAAAGGCAATTGTATGAAATACATAGATTATGGTCACCGCCAAATAATTAATCATTTTACAAATAAATTAATCATTTTATTATTAAATTTTTCCTTAGGTGATGTGTTAACATGAGGTCATTTATATTATTAGTCAAAGGTCAAATTATATTAAACAAACCAAGTATACAATAATTTTTAAAAATTATTATAACTTAATATAAAAAAAAAATAAAACACGAAATCTTTTTAATTAAACGCTTAAACTTTAAAGAAATTTTATATTTCATCAAATAATATAAATATGTATATAAATTTTATTATAATTAGTTTAAAAGTCACTGTAGGCAAGAAATAAAGATTTTTAACATGTCCTAAGCTGCTACAGGCTTTAAATTAAAAAAATTATTACTTAAAGTATAGCAAATATTAAGATTTTCTTTATATATATATACATAATATAAAACACAAATATATATATATATATATATTATAAGCTTGATTAAATTTATTTTATTAACAATATATTTTTATTTTCGATTTACATAATATATTTATTTTAAAAAATATAAAAATTAACATTTTCTACTAGACAGAAGTATCAGAATTATTTTTATTAGTATGCTAAATAAATAGGAATTAATTAGTTTAATAAAAAATTAATAAATAATAAATATATTTTAAATAAATGAGTAAAATTTAATAATGCATTGTTATAAGATGTAAATCAGTGCTTGTGTATGGATTGATCACGTTATAAAAAATATTTTTTTTCTTTTTTTAATTCGTTTATTTTAGCTAATTGATAAAAAAAATCCGCTGAATTAGTTGGTAATCTAAATTATATAAAAAAATTATAATATTAATTTTTTTAAGATTATATTTTTTTAAACATATGTAGTCGAATGTAATTTATTGAAAGTTGTAAACATAAATTAAATATAAAAAATAAATTTTTAAAAATAATATTTTCTATTTTATAAATAAATAAATAAATAATTCAAATAAATCGAAATGAGTAATTTAAAAATCATATTCTAAGGTACCCCATAAGTATTTTTCCAAATGTGTGCAAATCAATGTCGTCACGAATCTCAAAGCCGTTTTCATCGTGTCCGAATAATAACCAATAAATCAGTGACACGTACAGTAGACTTCTGGTAGACAGGTGCACCTCGTTGGAAGGAAAGCGATGGAATTGATTAACTCTAAAATTTAAATTAATTAACTCATTAATTAATTAATTAAAAATGAATAAATGGGGTATTAAATGTTGGCCGTTGACACCGACCAAACTCGAAAGCACGGCATTCAATGCTGTGTTCCAGTTTTTGGGTAATTTTGGCGGGAGATTCTCTGAGTTTCCCTTTCTTTTGCATTTAAACCCCTCACACTGTTTTAAATGTCTATTTCAAGCCCCCTTGACAAACAAGAAAATTACCCTAAGCCCCTCAGTTTTTTTAATAATAATTTCAGTTTTTTTAATAATTTATAATAATTTTTAAAGAAAAAATTACTTATAAATCTCTGAAAAGTTTCATTCTCCCCGGACAGTCTCGGCTTTCCTAGGCTATTTACATTTAAGTTCTTGTGTTATTTTCGCTAATTTTTTTTTTTGTGCATTACTATAAATACTTTTTAAGATAAAATAAAATGTTTGTTTGAAACACCCGTCAAGTCACATCTTTTTTTAGGTGTATGTACGGGTAAATCCAAAGAAGGTACTCTGACAATTTTTTTGTTTTTCTTATTCTTCTTCTTGTTTTTCTTCTTTTTGATATTATGGAAAATCATGCTATTCTTATTTTTGTTTTTATTCTTTCCAAGAGTTCAAACCTCTTCTATTTTTTTTAGATGTTGGGGAAAGTCCTATTAGTTTAAAAGTCACCGTAGGCAAGAAATAAAGATTTTGTTAAAAAAATATAATATAATTTAATTCATTTCTTTTTCTTTTTTAATATTATCTCATTTTATTATCTTATATCATTCTTATTGGTTTTACTAATTCATTAATTATAAATTCTTTTATCTTTTAAACCTCTGAAAAACAACTGACTTTTTTTTTTTTTCTAATTCCATCCTCCTTGAAAAGTAGTAAAATTACTCTAGAACCATACCATTTTTAAGAAATACTTTATGATGATATTTATACTTTATAACAGACGAATCCATTTTTTTATGGTGCACGATAGGATATCAGTTTTCGAAAATAAATTAAAAATAAAAAAATAATAATAAAAGTAGGGATGGATAACTCCAAGTAGTGGATGAATACTAAGTTTGTCACGTCCCGACCCACGGGCCCGCCACGTGACAACCGCCGCGACGATCCCGAGGAGGGACACACACCACTCAACCCTCGAGTCATCGCAAGGCTCACAAACTCCTGCTAAACAACACCACAATAATAAAGGTACCAAAAGCAAAACTTTCACTCGAAGAGTCAACCGTAAAGTGAAAGATATACAAATCACAGTTACAGAGTTAAGAACACCAGTGGATCCACTGCAATCATACAATGCAATCTGATTAACAGTAAATAAACAACCTGACTTGGAATGCAAACTGCTAACACTTCGCCTCGCTATGACGACCCAAACCACTAAAACCTGAAAGGGATAAGGGGGTGAGTAACCATAGTCACTCAGTGAATGGGTTAGCACAAATCTAACAGAATATCAAAACAAATCGATGAAATTCCAATAAACACATTCTACAATAACATAAATGAACTGGAACGTTCACATTTGCAACTATAATGAAAAATACGGAATAAGAAACCTCGGTATTTATAAACCAAAAACATAAATTCTCACGAGTATAGACAAAACATCAACATGTATAAAAAACAAATGCTTGGATATAAGTTCCCAAAAATGAGTAGAAAAAACCAACTTAAATAAATAAAAATCCTCGATAATCACAAATCCTCAATTCGCATGATACATGTTCGAAAAAGCATTAAGATATCAAACATGCTATGTGAAAGATCACACTTGAATATACCAATTGCAAGAAAAATAGAATTTTTTTTCCTCAAATATTGAAATTTCATCTCGATCAAATAAACAATGGCCTAAAAACACTCTCTCTAACTTTAGCCGCCGTCGCGACTAAGTTGAGAGCCGTCAAAGGTCTTCGCACCCTTGACGTTGGCCCACCGATCCCGTGTGGTGACTCGGGATCCCGATGTATCATCCAATCGGGGCTCTACGCTCCCACCGATCCGGACAAATCAACACCCGAGTCCACAACGCCACCTCTAAAAGGTCGGCCCGTTGGGACCCACTATCGCGATGAGTCGGGGCCTTAGCCCGCCGTCACCATCCAAACCAACATATAGCTGTAGCAATAATACAATCTGAATCACTCATGTCACAGGGTCCTTATCCAGGACAAGCATTCACATATCGGGAATAAACATTATTTCCACAAGTTCAAAGCCAAAGCATAACCATGCATGTAAACTTTCAAAAAAAATATTCCAATCCCGATGCCAATACATTCAAAAACATTTATGTCCAAATGCCAAGAATAACACAATAATATGCGAAACTTTGAAGCATTGCTTTAGACAATAAAACCAGCCAATATTAAATGCATTATAATATCCACAATCTAGAAGAACATGCCATTCGAAATAAAAAAACCCTTTTTGTTTTCATAACCATAAATATCAAAAAGCATGCTTATACAAGTGAAAGGTTTTACAAACCATTTCTAAAAAGTTGATGCCAACGAGTGTAGAAAAAGAAACATTAAGTTTTGAAATACAATAAAAGGCATCAAAACAAGCATAGCTTTTTGTTCTAGTTAAACCTCAAGTTACTTAGGATCATTCTAGCTTTCTCTTTCTTCACTCACTAAGTTTTTCCTCCAAATACAAGATTAATCCCCAAGGTCTAGTCTATCACAACCTCTAAATACTTTTACAAGTCATGAAAAATATGTTCATCTCATCACATATATTTACACCTACCAATATACATTGATTAAATCCTACTTTACACATCATTAGGTATTTACTTTCACAAGCCTTTACTATTCGAGCCTCTCTTATACTCAACAATGTCTTAGATCCTTATCATAGTGCCACTACCTCAACATTAATATTTACTTCATCTATAATAATTTCATTGTCAAAAATACTCACAAGTTGACTATCTCCTCTAAGGATGTATTAAATCAAACTATTATTAAAAAAATTCACAGGAATATTCAGTCTTTGCAATTCAACACTTGTCACATATATAGCTCAAGCTATTCATCATCAACCTTCTAAATAAATTCCATTTAGAATAATAATCATAATCATTGGCATCCACCCGATATATATATATATATACATATGTATATCCCGATATGATCAAACTACAATTAAGCACCCTACACTATGCTCACAAGAACAAACCTCATCAATTTGTGAGAATCCTACAACATAAGTGTAATTATGTCACCCATGGTTCTCGGATATTACAAAAGAATATATTAGCATAAATCTCATCGACTAGCCAAAAATCATATATAAGGTTCCACAAGTTATTCCAATTCCAATATACTAGTGTAGTCATATACCTTAGCATTCAAGACTTCATCGAGTTCCATGTACCCCTGTTTATCACATCATGCCTCAAAACTTGAAATTATGCATCATTAGGGAGATTAAATCATCCATTGAACATACATAATCAATTTTACTTATAACCCATAAGCTCCATGAACTTGTTGTAATAATCAGCAATTTCCATTCATCCACCAAGCATGTATATCCTCAAGTTCAATCTCAACTAACGCAAGTACAACATTAACAAGCTTTCTCATGATTTTTCAGAGAGTAAACCACAAGTCATTTTAAATAAACCATAGTCTCTAGTGGTCATCTACACTTTCTTTTTCTCCTATAGCCGATGATTTGAAAAACATGATAAAAGCCATGGAAATCATTTCGAGAAAAAAACAAATAAAAATATTTTTCGATACTCAATTAGAATTGTGCACTCAACATAACCCACTCACGGAACATGTTGCCTCGCGTGGAGACGCCATGACACCGATTAGCGGTTTCCTTCCCTTGGAGGATGCTTCGCCACCTAGATACAAGCGGGGAATCCAAATTCTAATGAACATAATAATGATAATCACAAGAAAAATGTATAAAAAAATACAATTATACATGTCTAATACAAAAACATTAGGGTTTTTAGGGCAAAAACATCGTCATTTTTGGATCCAAACGATCTCAGAATGGAGTAAAACTAGTTCCAATGAGTTCAGGGTATGAAGAGCTTCAATGTGAACCAAAGAAATACCGAGAAAAAGACTCAAAAATTTTTCGAGTGCTACGAGTAACTCGAATTGCTACAGATGAAACCCGAACCTTATACTATGGTTTTCTCCCAATTTACAACTCTAAATCAAAAAAAATTTTTCTTCTACAACATTCTCATACATGCATTATAAATCATTGGCTTCAATTTAAGCCTATGAATCATCATATCCATGAAGAAATCAAAGTTTTTTTATACAATTCTAAAAAAACAAAGAAATACGGAAGAAATACAAAAACAAAAAAACATTGAATCTTAGGCTTACCGGATTCGGGAGTGAGAGAGGAATAAGTTTGGTATTTAAGTTTGCCGGAAATTCTCGCGGAAATTTTTTTCTTCTAGGGTTAAGGATCGGCCGAACAAAGAAGCAAGGAGAAGGAAAAATGAAGAAGAAGGTTCCAGGTGGTTTGTTTCACTCATTCATTTTCATTTTTAATAGGAAATGATCTAATTGCCCTCCTAATAGAAAATAATAGAGAATGGATCCAAATGACGGAATTGCCCCCGGATTTTGGCAGGATTTTCGCACATATCCTACTATGCAATCCAGTAAAAATCTACTAATGCAAAATGACTATTTTACCCTAATGTATTCACAAAAATAAGAGAAGATCGTAGGTCCAAATTTGGACCGGGTACAACAAAGTTACCATTGATGAGCCCATTTACGGCCCACAATATGGCCCAAGAAGCATAAATTTTGGCCGAAATATTCTTTTAGGTGGACTGAATGTTAAACTATGCTTGAAGGATTTTTATAGAAAGAAATTGCTTTTTTCATTTTGTTTGGATTTTATTATTTTTTGTGCTAGTAGCATTTGTAAAAAAAAATTTATTATTTACTTTTTTTAGACATGCATGAAATATATGATAGAAATACATTTGATGGAGATATCTACAAATGTACGCTGAAAACAAAAAGTAAAAGAGAGGCATAGTCCTTGAATTCATTTTTATTGACCGTTATTGACCGATAGGGGTGAACCTAGATTCAAAGTCTACACACGTCCCCAGAATACTTAGCTTCATATATGACCAATGTTTTTTTTCCCTTAATTTAATTTAATTTTAAGAAAATGTTTGATAGTAATCCTTACCTCATACATGGCTCAAAGCCCTCCAATATTATGTTTATTTATTTCTTTATTTAAGTTTTAAAAATAAAATAAATAAAGAGATCAATATAAAAAAAATGGTTTCCTAGAGTTTTCTTCCAATTCAAAAAGCACCCTATGGAAACAAGAAGAAAACTACAAAAAGAAAATACTTGCATGACTTAAAAAAAATAAAAAAGTTGCATGTGAAAGATATTGTTCTAAATCAAAATGAAACAATATAATAAATAATTAATAAAATAAAATCGAGTAAAAAATTATATTAATTTTTTTAGTTATTATAATTTATCCCGATGTTTATTTTAAATGTTTATAGTTATAATTTACAAATTATATCAATACTCTTTTGGTCTATTACCACTAAAAATTTTATATAAGATTTATTTTGAAAAAAAAATTTATAATTGAACTTCAAAATCTACATAAATTGAGAGCATACGTGTATTAATGTATTAATTTCAAACTTGTAGATGTTCATGACTTCTCTTAAATATGGGTGTTTATCGTCTATATATTCATAAATTCATTAAAAATAATACAACTTAAACTTATTGATTTATGTATTTTTAAAAGTTTTTATTTTTATTTTTGAAAAAGACGGTCCTTAAAAACAAAGATGGGAAAAAAACACTCTTGTACCACTCCCACTTTGTAGTTTGTACTATGCCTTGAGCATGGAGTAAGGCATAGCATAAATACTTTGCTTTTTCTTAGTGGCAAAGCCCAACCATCTTGATTTTCAAATGTCTTCATCACCACCATATAATTAAATAAATAAATTAAAAAAAAAATATATATATATATATATATATACAGAGCTATTGCAATATTTTGAAAAACATTGAGATCAAGATGCACATCACAAGGCATGAATTACTGATCACCACACAAAATCAACGGCTGATAACGAAAATATATCAACGCTGTCCAGTACCAAACAGCAAACATCTTTCGTGTATTGTAAACGTGGTATCCAGATAGAAGCATTGCAAGATAAGCATTGCAAGAAACCCGAGAGCTAATAGCCCTGAAAAACCACCAACAAAAACCCTCACAAGAGCTCTCGAAGCTCACGCCATTCTCTTCGCCGTTGTCCGCCATGGCCGTGGCTCTCCAGAGCTTTGTCTCGCTTCGAAACCCTAACCCTAGTTCTTATGGAGCTATGACCCCGCGTCCTCTCTCTCGTTCTCCTCTTCTCCAATTCGCACCGCTTCCCGTTCGCTTCAGACCTGGTTCTATCCTGTCATCCTCTTCGAAGCGAGATAACAAGATTTGTATCCTTTCATCGCCCCGCCTGATCTCCAGGGTTTACTGCGTGTCTGCTCCTCATGAGGAATCGGTGAACCCTGCTTTGTGATTTCTTGATGTTTCAATGTTGGGGTTGTGATGTAGAAATTTGCGATTTTTAATTCTGCTTTAGTTTTGAAATTTGATATTTGCGAAACTAATGATTGATTTGATGTTATGGTCCTTTGGAGTTGCGGCATTGCTCTGGAAAATTAATAACATTGTGTGAATGATATGAAGATTAAATTTTAGGTTTATGGAATTTTTTTTTATTAGTCTTGTTCTTTTGATTTGCAATATCTTGGTTTTGTGGGAAGTGGGAACAAGGAGGATTGTCTTTGTTGTTTGGATTGTATTTGTATTACTGTATTAGTGTTTGTCCACTCTATGAACTATCTTGATTTTCTGAGAAAATGTCCTTTCTTTCACTCTAGAATGTTCATTGCTATGCTTTTGCTAAAACTTTTTCTTCAGGAAGAAAGATTAGTTAGGATGTATCAATGAGTACAGTGAATCTTGGGATAAATTTTCTCTTAATCTTACTTTTGTAAGACACTTGAAAAATGATAATAAATATTGCTGTTAATTCTTTCATTTTATTTAAGTATAGTGGAATATGATTTTATTCAGAAATGTTATAGTTTTAGTTGCCAATCAATGTTTTTGATTGCCTTCTTATGCTAATCCGTGCATGTATTTGTTCACCAGAAGCATTCCGATATTGGTCCAGAAGAGAAAAGGTTTGAAAGAGAATCTAATGAGCCAGAAGAAGATTGGCAGAAGATTCTCAAAACTTTCAAAGAAGAAGCCATAAAAAGGAAAAACACCTCGCTGGATGCGTATGCGAAGTATTCCAAAGTAGCGATGGCAATATTAAAAGAAACTTCTGTAGTTCTGAAAATTCAAGCAGACCAGGCTAAAAATGATTTGATGGAAATAGTTCATGAAATCAATGAAGAAGGACAAGGATATCTTTCTTCTTCTCCTGATTCAGTAAAAGAAATTGTGGAAGCATTCTCATCTCCCAATGATTTAAAAGAAATTTCTAAGCTGCAAGATTTTCATGTTGGCATTCCATATGGTAAATATTGACGATGCATTTGACCCGTTAACCTTTTTGAGAAGAAATGCCATCCATTTTATAAAGTTTGTCTTGGATTATTAGGTGGTTCAGTTTACAGAAGTTATATTGGAAATCATCTACCTGTCAACTTTTGGATTTATTGTAATTTTTACACATTTGACAACTTTATGCAGGTTTTTTGCTTGCAATTGGTGGTTTTCTTTGGTTCATGTTGACTGGTAGTATCTCAGCCATTCGTTTTGGCGTTATCCTTGGTGTGGCACTTTTCGCTTTGAGCTTGCAAAGTTTAAGATTATCGAAAAGTGGGCAGTCCTCTGCTTTGCTTTTGAAGTCACAAGCTGGTTAGTTCACATATACATTGCATTCTAGACTTCTTGCATTCTCTATTACTACTGCTCGAGTCTAGGGCAGGGCATGCTACATGTAACATCTGCATGCTGCATGTACTTTGTAAAACACTATGGCCGAATGAGATTTTGGTCTAAAAAAGAAACAATAACCTGAATGGTTGTAGCTGGCTTGGTACCCCTCTACTTGTGGAAAATAAACTAAACATATTGGATTTATAGTACATCAGAAGAGCAGTACCGATTGGTTTCCTAACGGTTTTAATTGTATGATTTAAGGAAATCATGTATGTCATATAATTCAGGAGCAATATCTGGAATAAAAGTATTTCGCTATTAAAAGTTATAGTGTATAACACTTGTTTGATAGATTCTTTCAATGAAATCATAGATTTTTTTTTTTTGAAAATTATACTAATAAATGGGATTCCTCTTATGAAGATTTTGTAATAGCTGTCTGCTGAAGTATATAGTTTAGGAGGATAGTTATCATCTAAAATATGGAGAGGAAAACCTGGCAATTGCTCTTTAAACATCATAGAGGCATGGCTCTAGGCTTTATACCCGATGATCAAGCCATGGTGTGGTTTGGCTTTTGATGTAGGGCTGATAACATGGGCAATCACATCTAACATTTCTAGACAATCATGCCTAGACTCTAAGCAACCATACTTGAAGAAAAGGGCAATCACACATCTAAAAATAGCATAAAGCTAAAGAAAATTGTATTATTCATTAACTTGCCAACTTAATTTTTAGAAATGATCTATGTCTCTTACAGAGATCAGGGACCTTGTACAAGTAAAGTTTAAAACAAATAAACTCATCTTGACGCTGATAAATTTAACTCATAATATGATTCAAAACAAATCCACTAGGTCTAATCGTCCAAAGGCTGAAACTATCAAACTACTCTAACACAAATTCATGAAGCTCAACTTTAAAACAGCTGCTAAAGTTACACTATATCAAATAATGTTGTACTATAATCTGCACCAGCATTTCCTGTGTTCATCCTTTCCATGGTGTTTTAGAGATTTGGTCATTGAATAACTCCTTCAGTAAGTTCTCAAAATAAAGTTTTTGATTATGAACCATAACTGAGCTTGGATTTGTAGTGTTACAAAGCCATTTGTTGTTGATTTTGGATCAGCTTCTTTTGACTAGATGCTTTTTTTGTGCAGCAATTGTAGCGATTATCTTCATGAGGGAGTGGCGATTGTATTTTCAGGTAAAATACAGCTTTAGTACAGTGACAATGAGTAAAGAAATTTTCAATTGTAAGTGAAGCTAACATTTCTCTGTTCTATTGTCCATCTTTTATTATGCAGAAGAGCTCGTTTCCAGGTCTAGTGATGACACTTGTCAGGTTAAATACTACTTTTATATCTTTTGCTTTCCATTTTTGCACTGCTTATTCATTTCTTTATGCTTAATTAATGAATTAAGTCGCTCCAATATTTTAGACTATCAGATATTGCAATTTCGTACCAACTTCTGGTAGCTGACCAGTTTATGTTCACTTCACTGTCGATAATGTTTCTTTTATCTTCCCCTCAAAATATTTTCTTTGCTTGATTGGTTGACAATAGTGTGATCCAAATCAAACCATAAAAGTTTTATTCTTCGTCAACAATCATATTGTCTGTGATCACGTTCAGTTGACCTATCTCTCTATGTAATTGGTGGGTTTGTTGAATTTATTCAGATTAAGATTCTCCAGTATTTGTTTTGTAGCAAATTTCAAATAAAGTCACAAAAGTGAATGCGAAATTGAAATCCTAGGGAGGGAAGCTGTATTTGTGGTTTTGGTTGATTGAGTTTGAACAGATGGATCTCTACCGAAAAAAGTTCAATTTATGGAATGCCAATTTGAATGCATGAGTTTTAGGTTAGCATAATTGAATGTGAGAAAATTTTATTGATAAAATATAATTAGGAGTTAACTTTTCTTAGCTTGATTAATTATTAGAATAATATTAACATGAAGAACAACATATAGAATTAATCATGGATGGATAATGTGGAGAGGAGTGACCAGAGTTTTTATTTAGAAATTCTGTCAGACTTACTAATGCTTTAGTATTGGATTATGAAAAAACAATTCATCTATGGGCAATTTTCTCTGAGATAAAATAGTTTTGATGGATGAGTATCAATTGCCAATAAAAGAAAAATGAGGTTAAAAATGAAGTAAATAATTGATTTAATCAAAATGAGAGTTGTTAGGATGATTTAGCTGTGCAAGTTGAGAATATAAATCCACCACTTTGGATTGGATAAGGTTACTCAAGATGGTGCAGCTGCAAGAATGGAAAAGCGATCAAATGTGAGATGGATGGAACTGATAAGAATTGATACGAAGGCATGCAAGAGGTGATGAATTGGAATGGGTGGAAGAGAAGGAATAATGTATTCTTGTATAAATAGTTTCACTCACACAAAGTGGTTCTGTTTGCTCATGGAATCAATATGTTTGGCCCTCCTTTTTGACAAACTTTTGTTTAAAATGTATTTGATTTTCAAATTTTCATTTTCTTCCTTCAATATATAATTTTATGCTTTATTGCTAAGGAATGTGGGGGCACTCACCTTTTTATATATTTATTTGTTTATTTTTAACTTCTAGTATTTGAATTAGCTCAGCAGCAGAGACTTAGGCGTATAATACTTTTCGTAGTCAATTTTGTTGTTGATGAATGTACAAATCTTTTACTGAGTGAGACTGTCTATCCAGCCCCATGTGTGTGCCTTGTTTTCTCTTCTTTGATCGAATTTCATCAGATGTGGGGCACTCACTGTTTATTTATTTATTTATTGTATTTTTAATTCTAGCATTTGAGTTAGCGATGCGGAGACCTAGGCAGGCATTTCTTTCACAACCAATTTTGTTGTTGATGAATCTACAAGTCTCTTACTGAGTGAGACTATCTATATCCATCCCTATATATGTGCTTTGTTTTCTATTCTTTGATCGAATTTCTTGGAAAGAAAAGAGAGGCATGGCATTTATGTTCGGTGTTGAAATATACTTAGTATTTTAGTATATTATTGGTGTTTTGATATACCAAAAGAGTACATATGGAGAATTATTGTTAGTCAGAAATAATTTATGTGCTTCCAATATTTATTTTGAAAGAGTTTTACATTATTAGGAGTAATAGTCTATAAGCAGGAGTCAACTATTATATTGTGTGTGGAGGATTATTGTAATAACTTGGTTTATTTAATCAATTGTTTTTTTTTTTTTTTTTAATCTTGCCCATGTCTCCATTATGCCATGATTGTCACTTTTTTTTATTTTTTGTTCACACAAGTCAATTCCATGAAAGGAAACAGAGGATGGCATGTTTGTCTAACTTAAGCTGCATTAACCTATGAAACTAATTAACTATTTTAAGTTTGTTTGGACATCTTCGAGTCAGACAAAACTGTGACATTGAAAGCCCAGCTAGATTTAAAGAAATTCTGAAACCTAGATCCAATCAATCTTGGTTCTCACTTTCTCTTGACAGATGTTTCTCTGTCTATTGTTTACCAAACTGTGCAAAATTTAACTAATATTGTTTATGAATGCAGCGGAGCAGTGGTAGCCTTCTACATTTATAAGATTTTAACAATTGACAAAGGTGATGGTACAAAACTTGCAGAATCCGAGTAATAAGTGATAATAATGAGGTTAGTTTACAAAGGAACTCCATATGTTACTCTGAATAAACAAATGTACTTTGTTATCTGTCTCTCATTCCTTGAAGGTTGTCAAACTTCACAAAGATTGCAGTACTTTCTGACCTATTTATCAATACAGGAAACAGCAGAACCTCTTTATTTTTTAGGGAAGCCAAGAATTGCCATCAGAAGAGGGCGCCTGTTGCAGACATCTGGTAATAGCAGTTGATTTTCAATAAAAGTGTTAAAACAGGGAGAAGCGGCAAATGTTTTTCTTCCTTAATCTATTCTCCCACTTGCTTGTATTTTCTTTCATTTATGTTCTGAAAATGATATATATATATATATATATAGACAGTACAATCTTCAGAAATGAAGTTATCTGGGTCCAGATTTATAACAAAAGTACCATCCATTGTCATCTACTCTTTGTAAGAAAAACAGTGGGCATTATCTTTAGAATGTTTCCATGCCTGCAATTGCAGTCAATTTTATTTGTCAATGCTGCTTGATTTGATTTCCAATCCAAAATCAAGAGCATTTGGGTTTGAGCATGTACTATATATTCTTATGCCTCTACGAAAATGACCGATATTTCTATGTTTTTCAGCAGGTGAAAAAGTGATGGTTTGCACCATGTCACATAATGAAAATATTGAAATTACATATTAATGGAATGATTTGATCTTCAATGGAAGGAAAAAAAAAAAGCATCAGAACAGTAATGATATTAACTTAAATTATTCAGCTGTGCCTGAGCCAATCTGAGGGTTTCTCTTTATTTTACTTTTAGTTGATTTTATAAGGTATATTTATTAGGTTTACACATCCTCAGTAAATTCCAAATTCTCAACACCATTTACAGATCCCAAAAGAAAATTATTTTGGCAAGCATGTTAAAATAAATAAAATTCAAAAAAGGGAGAGAAAGATCCAAATCCTAAACACCATTTTAGATACTGTTCATACTGAGTTCGGAATTTACATAACTATGTATATGCAAAGAGATCATCTCATCGAAACAGCGAAGCGAAAGCAATGATCCCATGAACTGAAACAGCAGCAGCAGCAGCAAATGCCGCGAATCAGATGTTAGCAAAGGGGCCATGGGTGGCAGTTTCGGGTTGATTATCTAAAGGCATGTATTGAGCCATGATGGCGCGAATCTCCGAATCCATGTAAGTCTGAAAGGAATAATAATCAAATTATGCGAGAATGCAAGAAAATTATCAAGACTAAAAAAATTGCAGGTCAAGTTAATCTTTGCAATCTTATGAAGGGAGCTTACCCGAATACGGTGCTTGTACACTACATATCCTCCGACTCCAGCTATAGCGAGGCCAAGGAATATAACCCACAGAAAACCCCAGCTATACTTCGTCGAAGACTTCTTACCTGAATGACACATAAATGTTATAAGTTTCTGCTTGTGCTTTCATAACAAATCAATTAATGATTTTTCTTTTGATTTTTAAGTAATGGCATGTTCGACAATGGATCCAGCCTAGACAATCAAGAAATCAAATAAAATGCATGAGGATACTTACTTATGCATAAATCATGCTCTTTCATGTACAAGAGATCACCACTGCAACTGCAATCGTAACTTCCCCATGTGTTTTTGCAATTGCACTCCGGGCACTGGCAGGCTGATTTATCTTTGCATTCATCGATATCTACAAATAGCATATCATGAGAATATTGGATCGGTTTCGGGCATCAAAAGGCTTTTCTTTTCAATAAAAAGAATTAAGTATCAGAATGATTGTGTGTGAATACCTTCACATGTCTTGACACCATCACCTTTGAAGCCGGCCGGGCATTTGCATCCATCCGATTCCGCATTCTACATGATCCAAATGAAAATTACTAGATCAGAACAATGCGAGATTCTGGGAGAATTGGGGAAAAATTAAGTTTCTAGCCATCACTTACACAAGCTGAATGTGTAATCCCATTTTGTGTATCATGCCAACATCCTCCATTGTTAATTTCACATCGTCCTTGACCAGAAGCTGTTGATGGAAGAACACAAATATTTTTAATAATTGCTCTTGCTTTTTTTGCTGCTTTAACACTTACTAGCAACTTCCAACTCGCATTTTGCTCTTGTTATTACAAGCCAACTTATTGAAGGAAGAAAAAAATACTACGGCAAAGACATGAAATAAATGCAGTTTCATAAAGAGAAACACGTGAATGCTTAGAACATGGATAAATTAGGTGATTTCAGGATTTAATTAAACATAAGTAATGCTATTTGTAAAAGACAGGTTTCCCAAATAGACTTCCCAACCAGGTTGTCATCCATGTGGTAACCTTGAGATGCATTGTTGTGCATCTTGAGAAAAAAAAGTAATGGCTATCATACAATTGGGAGATCTATTTGGGAGAGGATTCTGTAGATAAACTTACTGAACCAAACAGAATGTGAAGATTTGACCTAATATTCTTAGGAGCCATTATCAATTCTAGAAAATGTGGTTTAAGAAACTACATCTGTCAAAAAAAGAGTAGGCTTTCATTGTTGCTTTTGGCAATAAAATACATGTCAATGCTTTGTCAATCAAATTTCCTACAGAAATTAGTGTGGTGAGTTTCAAATGCTAATTGATGTAATAATATGACAAATGCTTATAATTTAAAAAAGGTCCACGTTCAATGTGTGTCAAGTTTTAGTAAGAGTCAAAGCTACCAGAGTTTCTTGATTCCTCCAATTTTATGCGATCTGCTTGCACAAAATTAGTTTATTTGTCTGATCTTTAATCCTCGGATCAACATAAAAAAGCCAAGTGGCAACTAGTTGTCATGGAATAAACCTCATTCCAGATGAGAGCATGGATGAGATTGAGGGCAAACAGTGATCAATGAGCAGAGATATCAATGGAAGTTATACGTTTAAACCTATATTAAAAAGGCATACAGAAGAATGAAAATAAAAACGCCCAACAATTCGAGCTATAATAGACTTAGCAATACCTTCACAATGGTTATACCCATCACCGACAAATTTCACACCTCGTACAACAGGACACTCACACACTCTTCCACGGAAAGTATCCTGGAATAAGATAGATAAGGCCATGGAATCCAATTTGGTATTACATCACACTCAGACTTTCTGAATATGTATTCACAGTTAGTAATACATGAAAACTATACCTTGCAAGCAGTAACATTAGCAGCCAAATCTTGCCAGCATCCACCATTGTTTTCCAGACATTCATTGGTTTCTATATCTACAAAGAAAAATACAAAATTTTGATTTTAGACATGTTTACCTAAGTTAGAAGATTATAATGTGGTCATGAAAAACTAATAATAGTAGAAGATCCTTTAAGCAATTTCACCAACCATCAGTTAAACAAACAGCTGGCTCCGTGGTCTCCTTAAAGCCTGCACAGATTGCTTTAAGCACCGCTGCCTTGTCTAGCTTACCTGTGATCATATATGATAGACAATGTTGAGATTTTGATTTGCACATACTGGCAGTGTTTTAGGCAAGGAACAAACCTCGGTATTGCCTATTGTTGATAACGAGAGTTGGCAAGATGGTAACATCTCCACGAGAATCTTTGCCAATCTAAGAACATGATAAGCAACATTTACAAGCAAACAATGCTTTAAATAAGTAATAACTGAGAAAAATCAAGATATAATATTACGTTATGATTCATGATGTTACCTGTGCATCCTGTTCAGCTTTAAGCACGGGGTTTGCCTTATCTGCATCAGGATCTCCAACACAATCATTCACCTTCCTGATATCAACACCTGAGAAGAATCAACCAAACATTATACCAGAACACTCCTTTATAAATTTGTTCAACTGCAACAGAAACTGATCCTGACAAAAAGAATACGTGCGAAGAGTTACAGGCCAATTTACCCAATGACCGGATAACTTCTTCAGCACATTCCTTGGTGTACTTGTTGTCCTTCATAGGGCATCTGATTGAAAAATCAGAAACATAATCCCACCATAGCCAAGGCTTTCCACTTTCATTAGCAACCTTGAACACGCAGACCTGACGCAAGTTCTGGACAACAACATCTTTCCCATCATATCCTTTGCTGAAATCCTGCTCAGGATCAGGTGCACAGTACCTCCCATGGTTGATGCACTGTGATTTGCACTGCTTGCTCAGAACAAAAGATTCAGGGCAATACCAAGTAATATAATGTGGGGTGAACTGTGTATAGCCCTTTTGCTCAAGGATTTGTGCTGGACCTTTAAAGTTCCTCACAAATTCTATTTGAGCATCACACTTAGGCCCACATTCATCATTGCTGTTTGTCCAGAATTCATACTCCACACGTTCATCAGGATGGGGCAATGATTCCCTCCAATCCAGGTTGACATTAACCATTTCACCATTTGTAAGAGCTTCCTTGAGTTTATCGCCAAAGGCTTTGCTGATGAGTGCCGAAGGAATGGTAATATTCTGTACATGATCTTCTCCACCTTCTTCAGGTGAGTCCATTGTTATTAAAGGTTCCAACTTGTCATCTGCAACAAGAATTGCAGCAGCTCCAGCATTTTGTGCATTCCATGCCTTTGTTGTGAAATAGCAATCTGTTCATCATGAGCAAATCATAAGCGAAAATCATTTCATCTTTACAAAGGTTGTGTCTATATACAGAGAACAGAATCATTGGAAAGCGAGAAGATTACATAACTTAATATGATACAGCATGGCTTTTGAAAAGGTAAGTTTAGTATAAAAAAGCCAGTAATTTACTTGTGCATCCAAAAATAGAATCACATTTATTGCCAGTTTGTGGCCGCTTACTAAACGACAAATCCAAAAGAAATCAAAAGGTCCAGGAATTAGAAAAAACCAGACATCACAACCTTCAAAAAGTATACATTGCAGTATATTACTACTACCTTTTAACTCTATGCGGAATATGTACAGTTATACCATCCATAGCTCTAGACTTATAAAAAAAACTTTAGCAAGACATTGCTTGTTAGGTGCCTCGGTACAATCAACAAATTCCACATGGTGTTTCATGCATAAATAGGAAGAGAGGAAGATAAAAATTTTAACTATTTCGAAGATCCATCAAGCGAAAATAAGGTGCACATCAATATGAAAGCGAATGCTCTTACTGTCACCAACATTCAAATACTTTGGTTAGACACAAAAAGCTCAATAAAGACTCCTCAACAACTCATGCAATGTGAAAATTTGATTAATTAATTCTATTGTTTCAGAAACAATGTGATAAAATCTCACAGCTCATACAATATAGAAGGAAGGCAAAAAGATCACAGAACTACTCAAAAGATAAAATGGTAAGATTGGTACTGAAAACCTAAAAATTTGCTTGGGGATCCAAAAAGAGATTTGCATATTGATGATTTGTGTTCTCTTACTGAGTTACAAATCCAAAGAAAAACATAAGTCCGGGTATCAGGAAAACCTAGACAACGCATACTAATGTGTTTTAACTTTATGCAAAACATGTACAGAATATCTTGTCAATACCTCTCAGCTAATAAAAAACACATTACCAAGACATTGCTTGTTAGATGCATCGGCACAAGCGACAACTTCCACGCATTATCAAGACATTTTATGCTGAACATGTACAGCATACACCGTCAAAAGCAGTCGACTTATGGAAAACACATTATCAAGACATTGCTTATTAGATGCATCGGCACAAGCGACAACTTCCACATGTTGTTTCATGCAACGATCGGACAAGAGCAAGACAAAAGGAATTTTAACTATTTCAAAGTTCCATCAAGCGAAAGCGAAATGCACATCAATATGAAAGTGAACACTCAAACATCAATAGCTCCCCAATACTTTTGTTAACACATGAACAACACAACGAAGACCTCTCAACAACACATGCACTTGATTGATAAATTCTTTTCTTTTCAAAATCAATTCTCTAAAATCTCACAGCTCAAACAAGTAAATAACTGAAAAGGACTTCTTACCATCAAAGGCGGCAATCCAATAAAAAAAATCTCATATCTTTTACAAAAGCAATGATCTAACAAATAAGGACTACATCATCGAAGCAAGGTCAAACAAGTTAAGCGTCTAAAAAGGGAATCCAGAAAAGAGATGAAAACAGTACCTCCTCTATCCACAAGGAGAAAAATTGGAAGCCCTCCAGGTTTAGTCTTGAAGGAGATATCAAACTCATCAAAGCTTTTACAAGCCTTTCGATTTGCCTTAGGGTAAGTCACAATCCCAACCATAGTCCCACCATACTGAGGAACCCCAAAGTTCCCAATCGCACACTCATAAACATCCTTCAACGAATCCGGCGATGTCACCTTCAAGCTGTTCTTCTCCACCACAAACCTCCCCAAACAACCACCCCAGAGAAAAACAACACACAACGAGAGCAACCAAACCTTTCCTCCTCCCATCCTAGCCCCAAACCAAGATCACCAGCAAAACCTAATCTTTCACCACCAAAAACTCAATCAGGGGAGGTCAAAAGCCTACTTTTTTCGATCAAAAACAAACAAAAACATCAAATTCAGCGAAAAATACACTCAAAGATGAGATTTTGAGAGTAGAACCTGGATCGGGGCGGGCAGTAGGGATCGAAAAATTGGATCTTTTTGCTTCGAGACGAAGGCGAAGGGATCAAAGAATGGCTTGATTGACGTGCGAGAGAACTAATAAGAGCGACGTGTTCGGATTCGCAGCGTCTTTTATTTGGAATTCTCGGGGTTTTATTAATACCTTTTCAGAAGACTCTTTTAGTCGGTAATACATGTTTAGATTCAATCTCAACCGTCCATTATCACACAGTGCCTTGATCAACGGCATATGATTTCTATGCATATATATATATATTTATATATGTATATGATTTTCTTTTGTTGATTTCTTGGGTATGTCCGGAAATATATAGTTGTTTATTTATATATTATATAAATAATATTTTTATAATCTTTAGGGTTTTTTTTTTGTTTTTTTATAGGGTTGAAACATCTTTATCTTCGATACTTTCAACATTATAATTATATTTATAAATATTTTTAAACTTTAAAAATTTGGTTATATATATATATATATATACACACACAATTATAATGTTAAAGATAAAATAAGCAATTACATATCTTTTCTAAAGTGTGATATTCAAATAGACGTATTCTTTTTTCTTATTTTAGAATACTAAATTTCTATTATTGGAGCTAAAACTTCATAGACTTTGAATAAATGGATATTTTTAAATAAATTATTTATTTAAATCTATAGAGATATAAAATTAATTGTGAAATACTAGGTCCAAGATAACATAATTTTTTTTCCTTTTCATCATTTGTATATTTTACAAATATGGTAGAAGTACACTATAAGAAAAAGGTGATTAAGTATAACACAACTTCATAATTTTTTTTGTATCCATGATGCAAAAACTTTATCAAGGTAAAATACAACTAAAAGTTCAACCTAGTTTTTGGTTAAAATAAAAAGGAGCCATGCTATATTTAAGATTTACCGAATAAGTTTTCTGAATGATGTGGATGCTAACTTGCCATTCAGGTCATTATCCACCTCAATCTTTTTTAATATAAAATTCAAATTTAAACTTTAAAAGTCTCTAAATTCTTAAAATTTTTAAAAGTATAAAAATACATCTAAAATCCTAAAATCTTAAATCCAAATATTATAGAATACTATACCAATAAAATCTAATAACTTAAATTCTAAATAATAAATATGAAACCCTAAGGATTCATTTGGATCACCGAATGGTAATGGGATTATGGGAATGAGAATGAAAAAGTTATTTGGTTGGAAAAAATAAATATTGGGAATGAGAAAAGTGGGATAGAGAATTGTATGTAAATAACTTTAATGCCCTTAATATAAAAAATGATATCTTATATATAAAATAACTACATATAAATAAATATTTATATCTTATAATTTTTATAACTAATTATTTAGAATAAATAATTTCTTTTTATCACTATCCACTTTAATTATTAGAATTAATTATTTTACATAATTATTATTGTTCAAATTATTTTATATGAATAGTTAAAATTAATACTCCATTTTAACCAAGTTTATTTTCACAACTATTGCTCATATGGAATTATTAATATAATTAAATATTTTATATGTAATAGATAGGATGATAAAGCAACAAGGGCAAAAATGACAAACTTCATCTCAATCCAAGCATTACCCCCAATTTGCAAGGTAATAACAAGAACTTCTTTAAGACCATCACATGTCCTTCTCCTTGGGATTCTGACCATGGTTGGAGGTACCCAAACATGGGTTTGGATAGGTAGGGGTAATGTTTTCCATACCTAAAGCTTCATTACCCCCATCCAAACGTACCGTAAAATCCTAAACCCAAAACTCTAAATCCTAAGCCATGAACCCTAAATAGTAAATTATAAACCCCATATGATTTACCATTTATAATTTAAGGTTTAGGGAGGGAATTTTTTTTTTTTTGTTTATCATTTATTATTAAGGGTTTAAATTTAAGATTTAGATAATAAAGAGATTTTTATTTTTTTAAAAAAAAAGAGAGAGAATGACATTGATGGATGCCAACTTGGCATCCATGTCATTCAAGAAACCTATTTAGTAAATCTATTATGTACAAATATTATTACTCAATGAAAAATAACTATATTATTATTAATATTATTATTATTATTATTATTATTATTATTATTATTATTATTATTTGATAATGTGGACAAACCATCCCACCCTTTTTGTCACACCCACCCCTTCTACTGAGGTAAATGTGGCACCCATCAGTTAAAATTCCCTTTTAACTGGAAACTGACACCCTGTTTTAAACAAAATCAGACCTACAAATCACAATTTACAACTTTACACCAACTACAGGTTCAAATACATAAATATCATGAATACAATAACTCAAATTTGCGGGTACAACCGCTACAAGATCACAACACCAATGACAAGAAATAAAGAAAGGGGGGGACCCACTGCAGTAGTCGGGCCTTAGCCCGTCACCATCAAAACCATCAAGTAAATACAGCAATAATACCATCGATATAAATCATATCACAGGATCCTTTTCCAGGACAAGTATTCACATCACGGAAATAAACATTATTTTCCACAAAGCCAATGCCAAAAGTATAACCATGCATAATACCAGTAAAGATCCATGATACCATTCCTATACCAAGAATGAAAACCAATTCTACTAACAATGCCGATAAAACATCTTTAATATGCTCACATGGTTTCGCAAATCACTCCAAATCAAAGCATATACCCATCAAAAATAAATACAAGAATTGAATAATTAAATCACATATACATGTATTTTTCACTATTCACAACATCGTATAATTATACAAAACCGATGTATCAATACGGGCTATCATGGCACATCGTAGGGAAAAATAAATATAAGTATATTTCGACCTTATACGCAATTAAACATGATAAAAATGAAATACTTAAACATTTATTTCCAAAAATACTAGCCATTAAACAATTATTTCAAAAATAATAATAATTAATCAATTATTTAAAAATAATAGCCACTACCAACTCACCCTGGTGTCCTTGGGTTCCTTCCTAGGCCCGGAACTCTCTCCTAAGCTCGAATAACACCTAATGTAATAATATAATAAAAAAATAAATACCACATTTAAAACAAAAAAAGAAAATACAAGAACAATAATAGACTATCTATTGCCCACTCACTCCAATCGGTTCAAACCCCGACCAGATAACCAAATTGGTCTCCAATTACAATTAAGCTCAATTCAATTTGGAGCTGAACCATTCTCGAACCAACCTCAATTCCATTGAACCAAACTCAAATTCACTGAACCAGCCTTGAACCAACTCAATTCTTATACAAAATATATTGAACCAACTTGGTTCAGCCCAAAACCCTTAGCCCAACATCCAAACCAAACCCAAATCAACTTCAACTAATTCAATTCAACCAAACCATTCAAGTCCAACCACACTCAACTTGATTTAATCAAACCCTGACCAGATCAATTCAATCAAACCCAACCAATTCAATTCTCATCCAAACCCAATTCCAATTCAATTAAATGAACTTGGTTAAACCAAATCAAACTCAACTCAATCAATTCAATTCAATTCAACTCAACCAAATCAATTATAACTTGGTTTGATCCAACCAAATCAACTTGGCTAACTCAACCAATTCCAATCTAACCATCATCATTAACATCTTAATCATCATAATCATCAACTTAATTAACTAAACTAAAACCCTAATCTCGGTGCTACAGAATTGCTACATAGAAAACCGAAAAATCTCATCCTTTATTCAAGTCTAGATTCATCACAAATACAATGATTTTTTTCAACACAAATCGAAGAACAATCATCTATAACCATTAAACATGTTTTTCCCTACTCAAATCCATCATTATCTTCATCAAATCCATCAAATACACATATATACATGCATACATACACTCATTCATCAAAAAAATACACCAAGAAAAGCTCTTACCAACTAAAAACCATCCCTCCCATGAGCCTCCCTCCGCGATCTCCCATCCCCCACCTCAAATCTCCCATTTTTTTCTCCTCATTTCTTCATTTTTTTATTTTATTTTTTTCTTCCTAGGGTTCATCTGTAGCACAAAAGATGGAGAAGAAGATGTAACAATTTCTCAAACCCTAGATTTTTTTCCTCTAAATTACATTTTCAGCCGAAATTCACTTTCAATCCCTCCAAATATATTTTCTTACAAAAACAGTCCCTGAAAAAAACTCACCAATGATCCCTGAATTATGAAATAGTATTCTCAAAAGGTCCTTTCAAATTACCCAACGGTCCCCTAGGGTTATAACACAACATTTTTTTAAAAAGATCCCTTCCATCTTACTTTTTCAGTCCCTCGGTTTCCATAAACATTTCATGTCCATCCTTTTCATTTATTTTTTTAACCCAAAATTTTTTTTAAAAACTTTTACATTTAAGTCCTTGTTCTTTCCGCTTGGGTTTCTCACCAAAAAATTACTCCTGACAAAAAAATATTATCTGAATCGTAGTAATACCCTGAATATATTTTTCCAGTAATTATCCAAAGGTTCAGGGTATTACACTTTTACTATCATCTTTTTTTTTTTTGGGATCACTTGTCAATTATTTTTTGCATTGGAAGATAATTGAACCTTACCTCCTTTATGGGAGTCAAGTGTCTTATCGTTATGCTATTCATGGGAGTCAAGTGTTTTATCATTCGGCTATTGTGGCAGTGACAATGGGATTATTTTGAACATAATTTATCTCAATAAATAATGAAAAATGACCAAATTAATTTTAAAATTTTGTATTGAATATGAACGAAGGTTAAAAAGAAAAAAAAGAAGTGGATTTAACTTTATTAAGAAATCTATGGATAGAAAGGACTATATCAAAAATTACCTCCACACATTAACAAAACTATGTCTAATTTATAAAACAAATTTTCCGCACCAAAATCTTAAAACATCCTACAAAACTCTAATTTATCCAAAGCATGACTTATAAATAAAGGATAAGTTTGAATTAATTTCTAATTAGTTTGGATATTTGTCAATCATTGGATAGGCTATGACACAAAAATACAAGGACAAAGACAAAAATTTGAATATTTTCCTTAACAGTACTGTTTCTATACTTGTCCAAATGTTGTTCATCAATATTATTTACAAGCCTAGGTGTAAGTGTGGATTCCGGTGGGAGGATGATTTTTTTATTGAAATGCCAAAGTATGGCATGAAGGGATGGATGTGAGGCTTTTGAGCACATAAATTTTGATTAAATTCCAAATATCAATAAAAATACAGTTATATGTTAAATCTTCTAAAACCAATTTAGTTGCCATATTAGATTTACAAAATATTAAATATTTAGTATTTTTGTCAAATAAAATGAACCCATCTTATATAATAATAATAAAGAATTTTTTACTCTAATTCAACTCATTTATGTGGTTTATCTATTTTTTTTTTTTAAGAAAAAAATTCAACTCATCTATCAGTCAAACATATCTCCAACTAGCTTACAAATAGTTTTACTCATTTGACAACTCTAATCTATAATTTACTCTTGATCTATTTAAATAATAATTCAAATCAAACTTAATCTTTTAGAAAATTCAAACACTTATTAAAGAACATAATGCAAAAAAATTATTTCATAGGAAAAGGAAGAAGTAAAAGAGAAGCATAAAGAATCAATAAAAGAGTAAGATCTCAATCATGTGGCACATGTGCTAAGCGTGCCATTTTCTAATGCCCACTTGGTGTCCTTGCCATCCCTGGCCGCACCACTTATATCACCACTCATGATCTAAACCTACCTAGTGAAAACCCCATGTTACCCTCCTACTCATTGCTAGGGTTCAAGGAAATAGTAATAGTCAGAAAAAAAATAATGAAACTAAACAAACATTTTCTACTAATATTTCATTTTCTTCCTTAATCAAAGGTTGAGTTCTTAAGTTATTAATAATTATATGAATTTATTTGTTTTGATCCTTTTATAAAATATGGCCTCCTTAATCTATAAATCTCTCCTAAGTTATAATTTATTCAAAACATTCAACTATCTCCGATTGTATCTTAAAACATGTTAGTACTTCAAAGCTTTATTTTTTTAAATATATTATTTCTTAAATTTTCATTTTTATTGTTGTCTCTCTTTTTTTGAACACTTGGTTATGTCACAGTAATAACTCTCATTGTATTTACTAGTAAAACGCTGGAAGAAACAAATAATAATAATAATAATAATAATAATAATAATAAATGTTTAAAAATAAAAATTTATAAGGTATATATTGATACAAATATTTAAAATATTTATATATTTAGAATATTTACCGATTCTTTTGAAATTTACCAACAACTTAACAGATTTTTTTCTTCTTCTAAATCAAAGTGAATCTATATTAGAGCACAAGTTAAAAATAAAGTTTGATAGACAAAATAATCCAATTTATTATTTTTACTTATTTTTCTAAAAAAAAATAATAGCCCAAACGTTAACTACCCCTAAGTTGTAATAAACAAAACCAAACCGAACAAACAACCAATACATTTTAATCAATTAACACGGGATCTTTTCTGTAAGATATTTGTTTTAGATAAAACTCAAGATCATGTACTTGTTGAATTTGTTACGTACTTATACATATCTTTAACTTCTTTTAAATGGGAAGCGATTGTCATCTACATTAAAAAACCGAACCAAGTCAAAGTGGTCTAGAAATATAGAAGTATGTAAAAAATTGAAGAAAGAAGGGGTAAAATGGTGAAGAAGCAGAGAACTAGAGGCCAAGCATGAGATTCTGGACCCACGTAGGAAATTTAAAAAAAAATTAAAAATTAAAAAAAATAAAAATCACAAAAATAGAGGAACAAAGAAAGATACGTTAGAGATTGAGCTTATTAGCTCTGATACTCTTTTGAGGATTCTTGCCAGGCCTTCCAAATTGTTTTGAGATCACGCAAAATCTGTTCAATGGATTTGATCATCATATCTTTCCAAGCTTTTCTCTTCAATAATATTCTCTTCTCTCTTTCTTATCTCTATATATCACTTTCTTTCTTATCTTCACTGCCTCTTTCTCCTCACCATTCTCCCCTTTTTTTCTTATTTGAATTTATGAGATTCAATGTCTTCTTCTTCTACATCTTCTTGTGAAAAAAGTTGTGATTTTGGGAATGGTGGAGGTGGTGGTAATGGAAGTGAGGGTGACACCCCTCATGTTCTTGCTGTGGATGATAGTGTTATTGAGAGGAAACTTATTGAGAGGTTGCTCAAGAGCTCTGAGTACAAAGGTTCTTCCTTTCCTTTCCTTATCTTTCCTTCCTTTTTATGTTGATTTTTTTTATTTGAATTTCTTTGTTGGTTTTCTTATTGCAACTTGGAACAATGAATTTATAAATTTTTATTGATTTAGTAGTTGCTTTTGATGATTTGGGTTGAGGTTCTTCTTGTTGGCTAATTAATTTCTTGTTAAAATAATGAATGTAGAAACTAGCTTTTCATCTGCACATTGATTGATTGTTTGGTAGTTGTTTTTGATTGATGGTTTATAAAGGTTTTATGGTTTTTATATTGATTTCTAAAATGGTTTCTAGTTTTAAAAGTGATGTAAAAACTAGTTTAATTTGGACACAAAGGTACAGCCTTTTTTTTTTTTTTTTATCTTTTGTTTTCCAAACCAGCTTTGCATACAAAGGTTTGTTTCCTTCATACATTGATTTTGTGGTGGTTTTGATGATTAAGATTGATGGCTTCAAATTGGTTTTGCATAAAAAAGATATATTGATTTTATAATTAAATAGATGATCAAGGTTGATAGTTTCTAATTGCAACAAAGAATGCAGAAACTAGAAACTGGATAGTGTTTCAAACAAATTAAGGTTCTTTCTTTCTTCTTTTTCTTTAATGTATTGATTTTATAGTTAATTATAATGATTAATGTTAATGGATTATATAATGGCTTTTAATTGATCAATGAATTTAGAAACTAAAACTTAATGGTCTTCTTTTTAGAGAAAATTGTCATGATTTTAAGGTCAATTGTTTCTATAACATTTTGTATTTCAGTGACTACTGCTGAGAATGGTTTAAGGGCTTTGGAGTACTTAGGATTATTGGAAGATGCAAAAGAGAACAACTTAAAAAACAATGTAAAATTTTCTCTTTATCTCTAACTCTTCAGAATTCATTTACTGAAAAATTTCTGCAATGCAGGACTTGAAGGTAAATTTAGTGATCACAGACTACTGCATGCCGGGAATGACCGGGTACGAATTACTCAAGAAGATCAAGGTAATAATTCAACATTTTGATTCCACAACTAAACAAAACTCATTCACAAAATGTAAATTTACTCTGAAAATAAAAAAACATGCAGGAATCTTCAAATTTCAAAGAAATTCCAGTTGTGATCATGTCTTCAGAGAAAAACCCGACCCGGGTCGAAAAGTAATTCTCATATGCATATGTTCAATTGATTAATTTCTGAATGTTGTTCAATACTAATTAAATTTGATCAGGTGCTTAGAAGAAGGAGCTCTAGAATTCATGTTCAAACCGATTCAGCTATCGGATGTGAAGAGATTGAGATGCCATATGATGAAATTAGACGAGCAATGTAGCGGCGGCGGGGTTTGTGTTGGATGATCAAGAAGAACAAATGGTAAAAAAAAAGAAGAAAAAAAAAATTCGAATTATGATTATTAAGAAAATGTCAATTGTTGCTTCTTTCTTGATCTTTCTTGATCTTTCTTTTGTTGCAGTTAAGTGAAAAATAATTTACTGGTCTTTCATGAACCTTTTTTTTAATTGATTTAAATGTTTTGTTTGGATCATTTACTAATAAGTGAGTTATTTCTAATTGTTTTTAAGGTGATTTGTGACTTATGTTTAATTCATGAATTATTCATGGCCAAGTCAATGCAGACAATTTCTCATAGTAAAATTTGACTTATTTATTTATTTATTTGGACATTATTGAATCTTGTTTGCAAATCTTTCTAAATCTATATGGAGATTTGGTGGATAATTTTTTGATCCTCATGAATAATTTTCTGATTTTCCTAGATAATTCTTGATTCTTGAAAATAATTTCCTAATTTTCTAATGGCCAAATATCAACATGAATGTCTCAAATTGCTGGTAAGATATTTATTGTAGAATTATTTTATTAACCATCTATTTTATTCTCTAAGCTTGGATCATACAAGGGTAAAATTGTCAAAAAAAAAAAAAAATTCATTTTGTCTAGTAAAATCTAGAAAAAGTAATAAAATCATAATTTTATCTAAGTAATTTAAATTCCATATCCATTAATTTAGAAAATATAGATTTAAATATATAAACATGAGTCAATTGGGTCCACATAATATGTTGGATTTGTATCGACAAAATTGGAACTTCATGGACTAGTGAGTATTTATTCTAATTAAACTTGACAATCCATACATTTGTTCATGTATAAATAATTTATATGATCATGCATATTATTTTGACTAAATTTATCATAATTATCAACCACTTTAAATTATTCTTAGAAATCAATTGAAAGCATAATTTTAGCAAAACTTCATGATTTCCATTCTCACCAATGCACTCCTTCAGCAATGAGAAGTCCAAAGTATTTGAAACATATTAGAAAAAATTTCATCCAAAGCATCATATTAGGAACCAAATTTCAGTGCTTGACAATTTCTTTGATGGTTTTGCATTTCTTGATTTGCTCATGAACTTTCCAATCTTTGTAGACAATCATATCACTTGTGTTTAGAAACACATTTTCAAAATTAAAACAATGAACATCAAATTGAATAACTATTATATCATCACTCTCATGAACTCGGTTTCGTGATAGTTACGACGAAACCGATATGTGACCAATTCTCACCGATTGGATTACCTCAATTTAGTGATTTATAAAACAAAAGGTAACAATTTTTTAATTTAATTACCAATCTATACTTATATTATAATATAAATAAAAAATAAAATTTATAGACCCATGGTTAAGATTGAGCCATGTCTTGGTTCTGTAGTAGTTACCACGGAACTGAGTCCACTTTTTCAATTTCAAAAGCAAAGTGTAAATAGTGGCTTGTTTTCTTTGAAAAAAAAAGGTTTCAATTTCAGGATTGTTTTACAATGGAATCAACAATATTTTCTCTGATTTGTCTTCTGCATCAGTAAATTGAGATTTGATCTAGATCAACCATGACATATTTAAATAACATTCTGAATATCAAAAGTTCCTAAAAACAATGAGCAAAAGAACACCATTGTAAAATTCAGCTAGATGATTACTGAAAATATACTCTTTCCCACATTAGATGAGAATGGGAAATAATTTAAACTGATCAAGCAATAACCATTCCTCAATCAATAATTAAAATTCAGGCATAAATCATTCTGCTAGATGATTTCTGAAAACACACTCTTCTTATCTTTGATGAGAATAAGAAAACACTTGATTCATAGAGCAATTAATGGCCATTCCTCAAACCTATATCTGATTTTCAGCCATACTTGACTGTCTAAACAATTAAAATTACTAAAATGCAGATATTAAAATAAGCTTTTCAAATCAAGTTCTCTGGATTTACTTAAATGAAGCAAAATAAAGACATGACTGAAGTTTGATATTTCAGCAGAACACAAACCACAAATATATGAACAAGTTTCAAATCAAACACAACTACTAAACTACTGAAAAAATTTACTGAAAAGCAATCAAACCATGCTAAATAACAAATCCAAACACACCTGAAGTTCAAGATAAGAGCAGATAAACATCAGAGTAACAAAATTTTATGATTTAAAGAGCTTGTGAATGACCAAACTTATCAACAATGGTGGTGATGGTGATGGTGGTGATGGCCAGAATGATCCAAGCCAAGGCACATCAACAAAGGATAGAAGACATCAAGGACACATCTTCCCAATCCCCCAAGAATAGAGCAAACTAAGAAACAAGGACAACAGCAACAAGCCAGCAATGGATCAACACCAGAGCCATGGTGATCCCCATGATGATGGTGATGTTGGTGGTGGTGATGCCCCATCTTTCTAAACCCTAAACAACAAATTAGAACCAAAGATTCATCAAAATTGCTTCTTTTTTCTCCAAAAAATCAAGATCCAAAACAAATCAAAGAACGATTTTGAATTGAAATCCATGATACACTAGTCATTGGCATGGATTGGGATCACGAAAGCAGCAAACTTTATTGATTCAATGCTATGTGAGGATGAGAAGGAGAGATTTTGATTACCTTGCTGTAAAGATGCAACCTTTAGAACCAAAAGAGTTTCCAACGAAGATGGAACTATTTCCTAATGTGTTTCTTGATTTATAGGCCCTGTTATGAATACAAATACTTTTATAACCCTACAAAAATGGATAATTTGTAGAAGTCCATTAAAATTAAAAAAAAAATTAACTTTCATTTTATTTTTTGGTGTTTAGAAGTGTATTAGCAATTAACATTTTTGTGGGAGTAGACAAACTTAAAACATTTATATATTTTTTTCTTAGAAAATGTGAGAAATTAATTAAAAAAAAATGTCAAAAACAGTTTTTTTTTTAAAGGAAATAATACTAATATTTATAACTTGTCATTAATGATTATTAATTAAAAAATTGAAAAGCTTCATCACTAAGCATGTGTTGAGTTTTAAGTTTCAACCACTCGCGGGCCACTCGTATGGACTCTTGCTCATTAAGGAAGAGGTGACCTTTATCACACATTTTACATTGTGATAAATTATTTGCATTAAATTGTTTGGAGAAATTTTTGAAAATTATTTTTAATGAGGGTCAATATGAACGGGAACTTAGACTTAGACAAACTTGTGTGGAGGCTTACACAGTCCATCAACACCAGGGTATGTCTAGCACTGGGTGTGGCGCTGCGTAAGAGTATTTTTAATGATTAGACTATCTAAGGTAGCATTTGGTTTACAAATGAGAATATGAATAAAATGAATGAAAATGGTAATAACAATGAAAACTGTATTTAGATAAAATAAAATTCATTATGCATGGGAAAAAAAAAGAAGAAAAAATATAATAAAGTTACTATTTTACTTTTTGTATAAATAAATAATGTTGAAATATTATTTATGTCAAAATTTTAATTTTTGACATATTTTGTATATCTTATTTATTTAAATTATTATCAAATATTAATTAAATAATTCACATCAATTATTATTAATTTTAATTAGTACAATTCTGTATTATAAATATATATTTGACGTATTTTTTTAAATTAAAAAAATAAAACTACACCATTTCAAAATAATTTAGATATTATTATTTGTTTTAATAATTACAATTAAATATTTATATTAAATAGTTATCATTATTATTATTAAAAATTTGAAAAAAAAGGTAAAAATGTCAAATCCTATATATTAATTAAAGAGTGAAAATGAAAAATGTGTTTGGTTGGTAAGATTTTGAAATTGTAATTTATTGGGAATGAGAAAACTAAAGAAAGTAAATATAATAAAATGATACTTATACCCCTTATGCAAAACAAATACTATTGTATATATAATAATGAATTATTTTTAATTATATATATTTTTAAAACATTGAAAAAATGTAAATAATTAATTCTCATTAATTATCAAAAATAAATATTTACCTTTATAATACTAAGATTTCGTTCTAATTTTTTGGATTTAAGTAATAATATTATTAATTAGCTATTAACTAATGGTGCTAATTACAAATCAAATTAAGAATAATTCCAATAAAAGAATTAACCTTAATAATTATTTCTTTATTAAAATAAATAAAAAAATCAAAACAAATTAAATACACCTTGTAAAATCTGATATATATATATCATGTCCCTCACACTTACCACATAATTGGGGGGATTGTGGGGGTATTGGGCAACTTAAATATATCCCCCTCAATTGTGTGGTGGGTGAGACTCCCTCACATGGGTGAGTCTCACTCCCTCCACACTCCCCTCCCACTCCCATTAATGCATACCCAAATAAGGGATTACATCCAATCCCCCATCACTCCACTCTTGACAACCAAACACCCCCTTATTTAGATTTGGGGGTAATGGAGACTAGCCTTCAATTTCAAATACTTGGATTTAATTCCCATTCCTGTACATATCCAAACAAGTGGTAGTCTTGATATTTGTGACTATTCCCATGTGCATACTAAGAGTTTAATACTCATGTCAGCTCATCAATTCATTAAACCTTTATTCATTAGACTAGATTATACTATAGGACTAGTGGCGGAACTGAAAAAAAATTAGGGTGTCCTGAATTCAAATTTAAAAAAAATTATAAATATAAAACAATTTTATTAATTCAAACTTTGAGAGGGTGATAATCAATATTTCAAAACTATAAAATGTACATCCATTTAAAAAATTTTGATTTAGGTGTAAAAAATCTATTATATTTAGCAAATAACTCAACATGTTAAACACTAAAACTTACAAATAATACAATTTAAAAATAACTTAACACAAATTCACCATCTAATTCAATTATGAAATACAACAATTATTTAACAAATAATCTTACGAATGATCAATTTTTTATAGTAATTAATCACAACAAATATCTAAAAGTTTTACAACAATTTTCATAACAAATAATCAAACAAATATTTAACAAATATCCAACAACTATGTAACAAATATCAAATATTTTTTACACTACAAAGACAACAATAAAATAAAATAAAATAAAATAAACAAAATATGAAACAAATAGAAAAAAAATAATAAGTCAATATAATGAAAGATAAAATATAAACTCGTAAGAGATTGAGCAAAGAGAGAAACTCACTAATCAACCCAATTTACAATGAAGTTTTTAGAGATATTGAGATAACAATTGCAGTTTTTTTAGGGGTTTATTTATATTTATATTTATTATTACTATTTTTTACATTAATATCCCAAAATATTGATAATTATATACTTATAAATTCAATAAAAAATATCTAAATATAAATTAAAAAAAATATTTAAAGATCCATTTTTTGCTAACCATATTATTTATTATTAACACCCAACATCAATTTTATTTAACATAATAATTTTATTGTTTGTATTTAATTTAGTGGAAATTGCCAAAAAAACCCTTTAAGTTTGTAAAATTGCCAAAAACACCCCGTTAGTTTTGCAATCCCCAAAATCCCCCTCCTTTTAAACTCTATGTTTTTCAAACCCCCAAATCCTGTAACGGATGTGAACGGAGTGAGTTTCAAATTTTTTGGACGAAAATGCCCTTGCATGGGGAGTCGTGGCTGCAGCCATCTCGGCGATTTGAGAGGAAGTGGGCGGTTTTCCGTAGGGTAACCCCGAGAGACGAATTTATTGGAGCCGTTTAATTGCTTTTTCTCAACTCACGTCTTCGACTTTTTCCATTTCAAGTCGTCTCCGAAGTTGTCTCTCACGGCGAAGCCTCTGTAATCGGCATTTCATCGACTTTTTCCCTTTCCACGGGTATCTCGAAGGAGAAGTCCCCCAGCGAACTAGTTGGCATTTCATCGCTTTGAAATCTAAGGTATTGAGTATGGTTTTTATGTTAAGCTGCTTACTACAAAAGAAAGATTTTTTTCGGTTTTGTTTTGTGCTCTGCTTTTTGTTGGAAGATATCAAGTCTGCAGGGGATTTCTAGCTCGGGTTTTGTTAGTCTGCAGGAGATTTCTACTCGGGGTTTTTGTTTTGTTTTTGCATTTTCAGTATGTATACACTACTCGAATTAGTTTTTTTTCGATTGTTATGATTTGTGTAATATTTATAATGTACATTTCCGCTTTCGCTTGATATGGTTGCGCTTTTACAAATGAGGTTGACGCTTTAAGAAATGAGATGTTACTGCTTAACATTTGTTGTCCATGTTTAAGTATTCTCGTCTCTGCTTTAACAAAATGGGTCTCGTTTAACATTTTATATCTCGTTTAATAACCGAGAGTTTACCGCTTTAAAAACCTTATATTTCCGCTTAAACTTTTTGTCAATACTCGCATGTTGAATGTGTTGTTATTGTCGCGAGCTTGTGATTATGGCGGTCAACCCTAGTTAATGGTCGATGCTATTTGACACCCGTAGTGGAGACTTTAGTGAATTGAAAAAAATAACACGACCCCTCGACATCGGGAGATTATTCGACTGGACACTCGCTTTGCGCTGTTCATCGAGCTGGAAGCTATATACCAAGAGAGAGCCCTTCTTGATTCTCTTTTTGCAAAGGTACGATGGTCGCACCAATAAATTCGGGATCGGGAAAGCCTCGCCGAGTTTCGAGACCTCAAGATGTGGCCCTCGTGCTTGGTCTCAGCGTTGCGATGGTGACGCAGGTGGTCTTTAAGAAGAAGAAAACCGGTCGCTGTCAAGGGCGGTATCTATCAAAGACCCTACGAGAGACAGAGACTACATCAAGAGCACTGTCTGCAACTTGTTCGACGGAGGAGAAGAAGATAATTTCATCAAACTCCGATGGTGTACCTCATGGGGACGATCCCTCTTCCCAAATACATTATGCTCGGTTCCAAACTGGATCGTTGATTACGTCGATGATCTACCAGCCATGGGGCGATACGCATGGGCGCAGGCGACGCACAAGTGGCTTATGGAGGATATTCCACAAGCAGCCGCCCGAGTGCAAGATAGATGCGCCGGGAAGAAGACCAACACAGGGTACATTAAGGGTTGCTCGCACTACAACAAATTTGTCAATTATTGACATATGCGATAATGTCATAAAATAATGTATTTTTGTCACTAAAAATATTTTGTGACGCTTTGTTGCCGTCACCACATTTTGTCGCCTTTGCTCCGTCGCTAAAGGGTTAATGTGACGATTTACATGTTCGTCACACAATAATACCTTTTATGTGACAAAATTATCATATTTTACCTATTTTATAATCATTAATGACATGCATTTTTATCACTAAATGTTGTGCCAAACTGTCATAAAATGTTATGAATTGTCACTAAATATGAGGTAAAGTTTTATCATTTGTGACATTCCATTGATTTTCAAATAATAAATAACAAAAATATTTGTTACCCTTTTAAATAGAAACGTCACTATATATTGTTAAAAAATATAATATTTAGTGACAAAAGTCTTTTTTCGGGATAATGAAAATGCGTCACTAATGAAAAATATTTTTGTCATTAAATACATTGATCATTTAATTAAGATGACAAAAATATACATGTCACAACAAAATTAATACTTTGTGACATGCATAATTGTTAAAAAAATATACCATAAATTAATTTTTTTGTAATGTCACAATTAATTGAATATTATATAATTTGTAATATTTTTATAATGTCACAATCAATCATGTTTTTATGATGTATTTGTAATTTGTGACATATTTTAGTGAATATTTTTTAATAAATTATATAAATTATCAAAAATTTAATTTTTGATAATATATCATAAATAATATTAAATCAATATTATTAATGCAAAAAGAAAAACAACACAATTATCATAATTTATAGTTAACCTTATGGACTAACAAATTTCAATTTCGTAAAATTTCAATAGCATTAAAAACTTATAATTTTAAGTAAATCATATCAAATAAGATAACTATTCTTTATGCAACTCTTGTGCCGTTCGCGTTTATGGTGTTTTGTTGATGGAGAGCTTGCCTCATTAAAACATGAAATAAATATTTTTAAAATAACAAATATTAATTTATAAGAAGAGTAAATTAACAAAAGTAAAGTTCAAAATATAATTATATATACATATACATATATGTTAATATGCATCCAAAAAATTAATAATAAGCACAATAGATAGTCATAACAAAACTTAATTGATTAATGACAAACTTTAACAATTTAAAGTGCTAATAAAACAACTATAGAAATTATAACAATTATTTCATTATAAAATAATGATAATTAAAAAATACATAAATTAATAAAAAAAAACACAAGAATCAATATTGTTAGCAAACATTTGGAAAGAAAACTTTAATCTAATGATTGTAGCCGATGTCAATCTCTTTCCCATTCAAATATTCCTTTCTCCAACGTAACCATCATCAATACAAAAACCCATAAAATTAGAAGCAAATCAAGCAATTATAAAAAATTTATGAACTAAGTGCATTGGAACACTAATACAAATACTTAAAGATTCATGAGATCTTTGATGAAGTAGGAACTTACATAAGCATTACAAAAAAAAATATCAAGAACTAAAAAAAGCTGAAAGTGTGCCTTAAGATGGAGATAACAATAAAATAAAAAATAAACTGCAGTATAGACATTGAGAAAAAGAAATATAATGTACCATAGCAATGATGAGAGAGCAAGAAAGATTAAGAAAGAATAGAAATTGAGATAGAGATTTATATAGAATTTTGTTTTTAAATTTTTATAAAATTTAAACTAAATTTAGATAAATTAAAATTATTTAGAAATTTTTATAGGATATATCTTTTTATTGAATGAAAATATGTTCAAAGTCTATATAAAAACTAAAATATTTTTATTTTTATAATTAAATTCGCAATAAATTTTTTAAAAAAGTATTAACAAATTTAAACTAAATTTAGATAAATTAAAATTATTTAAAAAATTTTATAGGATATATCTTTTTATTGAATGAAAATCTTTTCAAATTCTATATAAAAACTAACATATTTTTATATTTTTTTTAATTAAATTCGCAATATTTTTTTAAAAAAATTATTAACAAATTTAAACCAATGAAACTTGAATTTTAAATTACCGTTTAAATATATTTCCCAATAATTTTTTTTTAATTTTTTTAACAAATTTAAACCAATGAATTTTGAATTTTAAATTAGTCTTGTAGTTATAAAAACTTCTTTAATATCTATATAAAATTACTTCAATAATATAAAGGCCTTTTATAACTTAGTCCTTATTAATAAAATAAATTATAATATATATGAAGGTGTTAATATAAAATATCTCTAATAAAATCTTTAAAAATAAAAAAAAATTCAAAAAGAGATAAAGAGAGTTATTTGAATAAAAAAATAAATAATTTAAAATAAATCAATATGAAATAAAACTAATATGGGGATGCTACAACCCTATCTTTACAATTTTTTTTTTGAAAATAAACAATGTATAAATTGATAAATATAGTTTAAAAAATTATATTTTTAGGAAAAATATTTGCAATTTTTTTTTTTAATCCCCTTGCCCCTAGGTATTAAATTGGCTTATATAACATGAAAAAATTTATATTCTTTTGCAAAAAATATATTGTTTTGCTTTCTCAAGTTTTTTTTTTTACTTGCAAAAGCTATTTATATTGTGTAAAAATATATGATTTTAGAAAAATATTTGGAAAAGTCTATTATTTGCTTTACATTCGACAAATTGGTATGCATGATAGTGAAAATTATATTTTATAAAAATATTTACAAAAGAAAATTGTTGTTTGGTTTATTAACATTTTGCGTGACCCACCTAAAAAAATTATTGTTATGTCCTTACTCATATCTCTGTCAATTTATGCAAATAACTTTGTTATATTTTTTCCGAAATTAATTGTAAAGTATAAAAGAATGTTTATGTCATTTAGTATTTTATCTTTCAATATTTAACAATTGACTATGAAAAAGAAATTATTAGTGAGAGATGATTAATGTCATTAAATTTAGTAACAAATAGTGACATTATCCAATATCATCAAGTAATGCGATATTTATTTGTGACAATATTATAATGTCATTATTACTTATATTTTGGTGACGAACCTATGTGTCACAAAAATAAATTAAGATACATAAAAAAAAAATTCAAATTGTCATTGATAATGTATGTTAATATTAGTAACATTATTTAAATTTAGTTTAAAAACAAGAAATTTTGAAATTTGTCACGAAAAAAATATTATATTAATGACGTACTATATTTGTCACTTAATATTTAAACCGTCACTAAAAGTATGAGTGCATTTAGAGCTAATCCTTTTGTGACAATATCATGTGACAATTCAAAGTATTGTCACATAAAATTATCAAACAAGCGAAATGAGTGACTAAATAATGATTTCGTCACGTTATGTATTTATTTTGTGAAAAAAAACCAATATGTCAAAATTAAAATTGTCACTAATCATCAATTTTGTTGTAGTGTCGGTCGCGCTTAACGTCTGGTTTTACGAGCTGACCGGAACGGGGAAGAAAGTCCGTTTCGGCAAGATCCCAAGGATGCTGTGCTACGGTGAAAGTACTTACCGGAAGCAAGCGACGGTAGAAACGAGCTTGTCATCGCTCGATGGAAAAGAGGTAATAAATCATGGACAATGTTTAACATAAGTCTTTAACGTTTAAACATTTTATTTAGCGTTTAACTTTAGTATTTACCGCTTTAACTCTTATTCATACTCGGTTTAAATATTTTTGTTCTCCGCTTTAATTATATTCTATAACGCTTTAAATATATAAACACTGCTTAAATATAGTTTTTTTATAGTTTAAAAATAAATGATTTTCACTGAAATTGTTTGGTTTACATATGTTAGTTTCCGAAATGGGTTCCGCTGAATCGTCAAGAAGAAATATTTGTTGGGGCCAACCGACGGATGGATGCCATTGCTCCGAACCACTTGCTCAAGGCGGGATGAGAGGGCAACCTCTATCGTGCGCTACTGGACGCCTGCTCTCCTACTTCCAGCCCCACCACGCAGACGCATTCCTCGACGCCCGAGAAGCCCTCCCCTACCCCGGCAGATTGCAACAACCTTCCCTACCACGACAACGATGCGGTCCCCCGAGTGTGGCGGACCCCCGACCATGGCAGCCGCTCCGACCGTGGCGACCCTCACCGGTGACATTAGGCGAAGATGTCACTCCAACTCTTATCGCGAGCATGCCGGATATTGATGACCGAAGTTTCCTCGACTTGTCGCTCGTGTCGAGGCGCTGGAAGGGACGTTTCACAACCGGCCACGCCATCCCTCGAAAGAACTGAAGCACCCGGGACGAACGAGGCGTCGGAATTTGACGACGAGGACATCATCGGGAAGGTCATTCCAAGGCGGCCACATTCGAAGAGACTTGCGAAAAAGAGGAGAACAATATTGCCTCTGTCTCCACCGCCGGCTGACGATGAAACAATAGCAACACCATCGGCGGCTGATGCTGTTGTTGAGAAGGACATCGTAGATGATGTGGCCGTTGCCGCTGTTGAGAAGGCCGTTGACTCTCTTCTCGATGAAATCCTCGACCCGGTGGAACCGGCTGCCGAGATTGCGGCATCAAAGATGGACACAATCCCTGAAGATCAAGAACAAGTTAAGGGTGTGTCTCCCAATGATGCTGTTGTCATGGCCACGGTTGAGAAGATCGTCGAATCCGTTGCCGTGGCCGTGGACGTGGCCGACAGTATCGCAGCCAAGCAGGACACAATCCCACCACAACAAGAACCATGTAAGGATGTGTCTGCGATTGATGCTGTCGCCGTCATCCCCGCATCGAAGCCAGACACAATCCCACAACAAGAACAACCATGTAAGGATGTGTCTGCAGTTGATGCTATCGCCATCGTCCCCGCATCGAAGGAAGATGCTGATGAAGACCCCGACCGAGCAACGAGAGAGATGATCAAGGCCAATCAAAAATTGTACCAGGCGGCTCGGAAAGCTTTTATTCCGAAGAAGAAGAAATGGGTTGGCCTGAGTCGTCTTAACAAATACGAGCAGGAGTTGATGAGGATCTTTGTCACGTCCCGACCCGCGGGCCCGCCACGTGACAACCGCCGCGACGATCCCGAGGAGGGACACACACCACTCAACCCTCGAGTCATCGCAAGGCTCACAAACTCCTGCTAAACAACACCACAATAATAAAGGTACCAAAAACAAAACTTTCACTCGAAAAAATCAATAGTAAAGTGAAAGATATACAAATCACATTTACAGAGTTAATAACACTAGTGGATCCACTGCACTCATACAATGCAACCTGATTAACAATAAATAAACAACCTGACTTGGAATGCAAACTGCTAACACTTCGCCTCGCTATGACGACCCAAACCACTAAAACCTGGAAGAGAGGAGGGGGTGAGTAACCATAGTCACTCAGTGAATGGGTTAGCACAAATCTAACAGAATATCAAAACAAATCGATGAAATACAATAAACACATTTTACAATAACATAAGTAAACCGAACGCTTCACAATTTCCACACAATGAAAGTGTAATATAAGAAACCTTGGTATTTAAAACCAAAACATAGGTTCTCACGAGCATCGACAAAACCTTAACATGTATAAAACAAATACTTGGATATAAGTTCCCAAAATGAGTAGAAATACCAACTTAAACAAATAAAATTCTCGATCAATAAGCAATGGCCTAAAAACACTCTCTCCAACATTAGCCGCCGTCGCGACTAAGTTGAGAGCCGTCAAGGTCTTCGCACCTTTGACGTTGGCCCACCGGTCCCGCAGTGGTGACCCCGGGATCCCGATGTATCATCCAATCGTGGCTCTACGCTCCCACCGATCCGGACAAATCAACACCCAGTCCACAACGCCACCTCTAAAGGCTGGGCCCGTTGGGACCCACTATCGATGAGTCGGGCCCTTAGCCCGCCGTCACCATCCAAACCAACATATAGTCGTAGCAATAATACAATCCGAATCACTCATGTCACGTGGTCCTTATCCAGACAAGCATTCACATACCGGGAATAAACATTATTTCCACCAATCCAAAGCCAAAGCATAGCAATGCATGTAAACTTTCAAAAGTATTCCAATCCCGATGTGCCAATACATTCAAAAAAACATTTCATCCAAATGCCAAGAATAACACAATAATATGCTAAGCTCAAGCATTGCTTTTAGACAATAAAAACCGATCAATATTAAACGCATTATAATATCCACAATCTAGAAGAACATGCCATTCGAAATAAAAACCCTTTTGTTTTCATAACCATAAATATCAAAAGCATGCTTATACAAGTGAAAGGTTTTACAAACCATTTCTAAAAGTAGATGCCAATAGTGTAGAAAAGAAACATTAAGTTTGAAATACAATAAAAAGTCGTCAGAACAAACATGGCTTTTGGTCTAGTTAAACCTCAAGTTACTTAGGATCATTCCAGCTTTCTCTTTCTTCAGCTCACTAATTTCTCCTCAAAGTACAAGATTAATCCCCAAAGTCTAGTCAACCCCAACATCTAAGTCCTTTAAAAGTCATGAAAATGTGTTCATTTCATCACCTATAATCTCACGTGCCAATATATATTGATTAAATCCTTCTTTACGCATCATCAGTATTTACTTTAACAAGTCTTTACTATTTAACCATTTCTTATACTCAATCATATCTTAGATTCTTATCATAGTGTCATTACCTCAACATTAATATTTACTTCATCTATAATAATCCCATTGTCAAAATACTCACAAGTTAACTATCTCCTCTTAGGAGTATTAAATCAAACTATTATTAGAAATTCACAAGAATATTCAGTTTTTGCAATTTAACACTTGTCATATATATATCTCAAGCTATTCATCATCAACATTCTAAAGAAATTCCATTTAAAATAGTAATCATAATCATTGACATCCACCCGATATATATATATACCACAGTATGATCAACTACAATTAAGCACCCTACAGTATACTTACAAGAACAAATTTCATCAATTTCAACATAAGTGTAATTATATACCTTAGCATTCAAGGTTTCATCAGGTTTCATGTACCATATTTATCACATTATGCCTCAAAACTTTAGAAATTATACATCACTAGGGAGATTAAATCATCCATTGAACATACATAATTAATTTCACTTATAACACATAAGCTTGATGAACTCATTGTAATAATCAACAATTTTCATTCATCCACCAAACATGTATGTCCTTAGTAAGCGTTCTCATGATTTTTCAGAGAGTAAACCACAAGTCATTCCAAATAAAACATAGTTTCTAGCGGTCATCTATGCTTTCTTCTCATCCATGAAATAGTGATTTAAAAAACATGATAAGGCCATGGAAATCATTTCAGAAAAACAATTAAAAATATTTTCGATATTCAATTAGAATTGTGCATTCAACATAACCCACTCACGTGAACATGTTGCCTCGCGTGGAGACGCCATGACATCGATTAGCGGTTTCCTTCCCTCGAGGATGCTTCGCCACCCTAGATACAAGCAGGGGAATCCAAATACTAATGAACACAAGAATGATCGCTAAAAGAAAATGCATGCAAATGCATTTATACATGTCTAATACGAAACCTTAGGGTTTTTAGGGCAAAAACATTGTCATTTTGGACCCAAACGACCTCGTAATGAAGTAAACCTAGTTCCAATAAGTTCAATGAATGAAAAAGCTTCAATTTGGATCAAAGAAATACAATAAAAGGCCAAAGTTTTTCCGAGTGCTACAAGAACATCGGGAATGCTACAAGAAAACCCGAACCTTACAAAATGGTTTTTCTCATTTTACAACATCAAACGATGAAATTTTGACACAATTCTCATGAATAACAATTGACAACATCAAGGGGCGTCATTTTTAAGCCCAAAAACTTCCACAAATCATGAAAAAAATCTAGGGTTTTGGTCTAGGGTTTATAAATAATGAATACAATGAAAATACGGAAGAAATACATACTAAAAAAACTCGGATAAAAGGCTCTTACCTTACTCAAGAGGATGTGGGGAGTAAATTTTTGGTGTTGGTTCGCGGAATTGGTCGCGGAAATAGTTAGGGATTAAGGGTTCGGCCGGCATGGAGAAGCAAAGAAGGAGAAGGAAAGAAGAAGGAAGAGAAGAATTTGGATATTAATTCTCGGGTTGCTACGATTGTCGGGTTGCTACAAGTACACTTCAACAAGATCTTGGGTCGCTACAGATGTCGAGTGCTACTGATGTCGAGACGTAATCAATAGTGTTGAGGGTCGCAAAAACTACGAGGAGCAGGCTAGTTTAACTACGATGAATGGGTTTGCTACAATGTTTTTTTATTCTTTTCTAAATTACTCTATTGCCCCTCTAACACAAGAATGGAAACAAAAATCCAAATGACCGAATTGCCCCCCTATTTATGGCGAATTTTTCGCACATAATCAACTGTGCAATCCAGTAAAAAAATCTATTAATGCAAAATGACCATTTTACCCTAATGCATTCACAAAAATAAGAGAAAATCCTAGGTCCAAATTTGGACTGGGTACAACAATCTTCCTCAACTGCTCTATGGACGGGTAAGTGTAAAGTTTTTATGATATTTTTTAAAGGTTTTATTATAGTGTTTAACAATTACCTAATAGTGTTTAATACCTTTATGTTATCATTTAATTTGTCTACTTAACATTTAATTATATATAATATCATGTAACAATTGATAATATCATTTAAATATTTATAATATGGTCTTATTATATCCATTATCGTTTAACCTCGAAAGCATCGTCGTGTGGAAGAATGATCGCCATCGACCACACGCGACAAATTATACACGCCGCTTGAGGGGAAGGAGATGGTCATCGATGATGTGATGGGACGCTTTCGTATGCATAATACAAAAAGTCACGAGCAAAGAGCCATATGCTTACAAGAAGCGCCTCCATCACCGGATCGCTTTACTGCTGTTTATGTCCAAGCGGGGACGACGCACATGACACAATTATGGCTATGATCGGGGATGCTGTCGCAAATCGCATGAAGTTCAAATTGTCATCCTCCCGATAATCATGAATGGCCACTTCCATGTCGTCGTCCCCGGACAATGATAAACAAGAATACGGACATTATTCTTCATGTCCGAGTACGATAAGGACGCGTTGGACATGGTAAGTTCTTTAATTATGTCCTATTAATATCCGTTTGGTATTTAAATCGCTATTCTAATCTCGACTTGGATATCTCGACAATGGAATCTATTCGACAATTGTGTCGATATGGAGTTCGGGCGAGTCGGCGACGACAAAAGTACCCACTCGTCAGCGACATAGAAACCCCACGCCAAAAAAACAAGGAAGCGTCGATTCGCCGGCTCACGTCATGCGTTTTATCGAGCAATTACTTTGGGGGTGAGAAGTTACGGCTACCGCAGACGAGTCGATCCTTACCTCGGATTACGGTATGTTACCCGCATACTTAAGGAGGGGAGGCGGCCCAGCGTCCCATGACAAAGGGAGTCGTCACAAGCGGGTTAAATTTTTGTTTTTTTCAAGAACATGTCCTATATATCCCGAATGTCAATTTTATTTTTCGAATGTAAATCGGACAAATTCAATTCATTGTTTTTCGTGTTCAAGAGCATGACTTGTATATGTTAATGTAAATTTTGTTTGTTTTGAATTGTAAAGCAGGTTAAATTCCATTCAGTTTCATTTCATTGTTTAATTTACGTTCTAATTGTGTACATTTCACTTTCATTGTTTAAATATACTATATATCGTTTAAACATCAGTTTTAAATATTTCAAAATACGGTGTACCCGTTTAAAATAACACTGTCTCTGTTTAACTAAATGCATTCATTGTTTAAATAAATATGGGAAGTTGCCCATCAATAACTTGTATATCTCAATGTAAAGTTTGTTTGTTTTCAATTGTAAGGCAGGTTAAATTTCATTCAGTTTCATTTCATTGTTTAATTTACGTTGTAGTTGTGTACATTTCCGTTTCATTGTTTAAATATACCATATATCGTTTAAACATCAGTTGAAATATTTCAAATTACAGTGTATCCGTTTAAAATAACAATGTCTCTGTTTAAATACATTCAATTCGTTGTAAAGAGTAAGAGTTTAAATATGGAAAGAACTCCATCAATACACAATGTTTCCCACATCGTCATCGGGCTTATTAACAATACCTAGTCGGCCACGCTTTATTAGCAAGATCGTCGATTGTGACCGGATCCATGGCGGCTAGTCGCAATGTAACTCGCGGACATCAAACGCTTGCGACTCGATCCTCTTTTCGTCTAGGCCGCCCGTGCTGCCTTCTCGTCAGAGCGGTCGCAAAGCGAAGCTCACGATTTCCGTCCCCGAAGGCTCGCTCATCGTCGGGTATGGGGAATATAGCTTCCTTGTATGCAAGTTTGTAATTGTCGACGGTAAAGTACCCGCTAATAAATCGATGTACGTTGGTGTCTGTCTGCATTATTGCTGCGCAAGCGTGTTTGCAAGGGATACCATAAACTTGCCACCTTCGACATGAACAAGTTCTGATGGCGAGATCCACAGAGTTGTTGCACTGGTCGATCACTTCGTAACGATCATCGACACAACGACCAACACGAAGATTTCGGCTGTCCTCAACAATGATCGCTACCTTGGAATGTATGTCTGGGCATAAGTAGGTCTCCCATTTGTTCGCTTGCTCACGCCGGTTACATAACATGCGCATCAACTTGAACCTGGCAAATAAGGTTAAACAAAGACAGTGATGGTTAAATAATTCGTAAACATGTTTAAACATTATTGTAAATATTTAAATGAAAGGATTAATATTTAAAGTCAGACAAGTGTAATTAAACAAAGATTGAGAATGTTTAAAGGGTAACACTAAATGTTAAGTGTAAACCAACATTCGCGAGACCTTATGGAGTTGACCATTTTTCGTCACCGTGAAATGACGAGCTTCCTTGATCCAAGCATTGAACGACTCATGACGTTTGAATACATCTCACCCCAACGATCACCTCCGAACGGATAATTCGACCAATGTGCCATATCCGATTTATTAATCAACCAGTGATGAGCTTCGGGTGATGTGGCCTGCAGTTCATTCACGGTATCATCGAAATCTTTAGCCGTGGATGCCCACGCAATGCGGAAGCATATAGACCAGCACTCCTCCCTCAATGCCTTCCCAAGTCTGACATTGGCTTTCATAAAATTGGCCTCCAAATATCGAAGACAGTATGCATGTGGCGAAGAAGAGAAGACTCTCGCAATTGCGCTCACAAGGCCCTTGGACCTGTCCGACACAAAGGTAATTATCTCATGATAATCTCCATCCTCGTATAAGGCATCGCCTAACTTAGATATGAACCAAGTCCAATTGGCATCGGTCTCGTTGTCGACTATACCGAAGGCGACGTGGAAAAAACCATTGTTTCCATCTTTCCCTGTGGCACCCAGTAGTGTACCCCGATATTTTCCAAGGAGATGGGTACCATCGAGAAACAGCAGCGGCCTGCAAGCTCTCTTGAATCCCATAATACACGCGCTGAAAGAAAAGAATGCACGTTTAAAACGATCACCGTCTCTTTCCACGATCGCAACGCTGCCGGGATTTGTCTCAGCCACCTTATCCACATACCAAAGCAAACAGTCGTAGCTGGAGATGTCACTGCCGTCGAGGACCACCCGGGCATGCTCTTTTCCCAACCAAGCCTGCTTGTACAAGGGACGGTCCTTGGGCTTCTGAATCACTCGTGCGCTAACCCATTTTTTGGACGCTTTCGGATGTGACGCCGAACCTATGCCACCACTGCAAGTGTGTGACGGGTTGATTGTCTTGATTCTGAAAGTATTTTTGTTATACTCTTTTGATGCATGAAGGCGCCAACGACAACCATCGGCAGCACATTCCACAGTCACCCGATGTTTTTTTCGTTCTTTATGAAATTGAAGTCAAAAATTCCTTTTGATTGCATGATTTCAAGTACATCCCTCGAAATGTTCGACACCGTCAAAACGTTGTCCAATATCCAACGACAGACGTCGGAATGATCCGACGAGGAAGGAAGACATCCCACATCGTCGTGGTCACCATGGGGATGAATGGGAGCATCGGCGGAATCGAATTCCCCGCCAACACTTCGATCAAATAAAAAGATCAATATGTTAAGCGGAGAATATAATGTTTAAGTGATAATGACAATATTTAAACGTTAAATTAAATACTTAAGCATTTAACTAATAACGTAAAGCGACTAGTACAATATGTTAAACGATGACGGACATATTTACACAATAATGACCCCGGACAACCGGAATAATTAAAAGAAAAGGAACTTACTACGAGTAAAACCTCGTTTTCATTAGGATTCGACAATGGCACATTTTTCCGTCTCGACGACAAGATCAACTACGACGACATTTGAAGATGGAGTGGACGTGACACATCCGCTGGAAGTCAACATCGTTTTCTATTGGGCAAACCGTTTTATATCCATCTGGTGTGATGAACTTAACCCTGACAAGAGAAACTTCGAGACCCCATCGCTCACATATCTCAGCTAACACCAACTCCCAAGAAGTCTGAGCAGTGAACATTAGCACCCTTCCCTCCCCGTTGAATCTAGCAATACCACAAAAACTCTCCATAATATATCGGTCGAAAACCAAATCGTACAAACCAAATGAAGTGAAGAACAAAAAGAAGACGAAGAAGAAGAAGTAGAAGATGTAAAGAACAAACAGCAGTCAGAAAGGCAAACAAAAAAGTGCACAGTTGTATGCATAGAGGTTAGACTAGACGTGATGTGATTGGGCGGTATTTTTCCCTCCATCCCAAGGGCAAAAAGGGAAATATATGTCACTGTCGCGAGGAAGACATATTGTCATCGTTCGAATGAATGTTCTCAACTCAACATGAGTCTCTGTGTAAACGTCAAGCTTTTTATGTTTAAACAGATACATATAGTGTTTAAAATAATGGTTAACTGTTTAACTAAAGTCTATATCATGTAAATAATATGTTATTGTTTAAATTGAATGCTTTCACTGACATCGCGTTGAAGATGGGTACCTCCTGGGTCACTGTTTAAACATCTTTACGTATTTTCTTAAACACCGTTGTCATTGTTTAAAGAGTAACTAGAGTATTGTTTAACTTTTTCTATTGTTTACACCGTTGTCATTGTTTAAAGAGTAACTTTTTCTTAAACACCGTTGTCGCTGTTTAAACATATTTACGTATTTTCTATTGTTTACAATGACGTTCTTTTGTTTCCCACATTGTTTGTTTTTACTAGGTCTATGTTTAAATTTCAGAAGTTCACAGTCAAATAAGCTTGTTTCGTTTTATTTATAAAAGATTTACAACATTTACAACATTTACAACGTCCGCTCGGACTTTGGACACTCACGACTCGACCCTCGTATAACGAAACAAGTATCTGTACATTCGAATGCTCACAGCGGTTGCATAACATGCGCATCAACTTGAACACGCACTGACGTACAACATTAAAAAAAGGTTAAACAACACACATTCATGAAAAAGCGACTATTAATCAATGTGTCATGGTCGGAATTAAACGAAGATCCCGATAGTTAAACACGAGCGTAATAGTTGTACAATCGACGTAATGTTCTTAAATGGTAACGTAAAAGTCTCAAGTGATAAATATCAACCCTCGTCTTAAAGGATGTTTCCGATCTCCCTCCTCTAGAATCCTCCGCAATCACGAAATACGTGAAAAAAATTTCTTTTTCTTACCCAAGTCGAAATGCTCGCTTAATTGCTTGCCCGTCATCCACGTGAAGAATCCTCTGCATTCAGGCAATTATGAGAGCATTTTGACTTGGGTAGGAAAAGATAGTTTAACTTGTTGCGTGATTGCGGCTAAATGATTCTCAAGATAAGGAAGAAGGTTCACGAAACATCCTTTCGAGATAGAGTGGTTGTCCATGGGAAGAGGAGGGACGAGGAGGAGGAGGAGGATGATGAGGGACGACGAGGAGTGGTTGTCCATGGGGAGGGTTCTTTTCACGGTTATTTATGGTGTGAATTCCACAAGCAGGCTGACTCTTCATATCCGAGAAAAAAAGTTAAAGCGCACGGTGGCCGACATTGATTGATGAGAACGAACGGGTGTTCGGAAAATTATGTTACCGTGCATAAATTTTAATGCCGTCATTAATTCTTATGGACGGGATACCATAACCTTGCCACCGCCACGTGCCACCCTGCCAGCAATTCGGATCAAAGCGAAAAAGATCACCGTTTTACTGCAGAGACTTTGAGAATTTACACGTTAATATGAATAGTTATACATGTAAAGATAACGTTAAAGCGGAGATGGGAAGTATTACACGGATATGACAATTATTAAACATATTAGTAAAAATATTTAAAGCGTTAAACCAAGCGAAAAGCCCTTCAAATGGTTGAACATGATGTGATTTAGCGTTTTTCTTTCCCACCATTTTTCGGGGCCAAAAATGGGATTTCACAACATGGACCCATTTGAAGTGAACGGTAGGGGGTAAAAGGGAAGTTAAACACTAACGGAAGGGCTGTCCGGGGTGTGCAAAAGTAGGAGGGGGCTTTTGGGAAGTTTTGAAAATTACGATGGGTGAACAGTAATTTTCTCTTTAATTTATTGTAAATATTGTGGGGTACAATTTTGAAAAAATAAATAAATAGTATTACTTTCCATATATGAATTATAATTATTAATATTTTAATTTTATATATATATATATATATATATTCATGGGCAAGGGGTGCTTGAGCACCCCTTACTCCCCCTAGATCTGTCTATGGGCAAAAGACACATCCATAGATGGCAAATGAATCAAGATTGGGAGATTAACTACATTGAGGCCAAAATCTCATTGAAGCTAAGATTGATGCTATTTATGCGCATAGTTATTTGAAAACACAATCATAAAGAAGATTGGAAACTAGATGAGTATGAGAACCAAACCTGGATGAATGAAGATCAAATTTGAGAGCTAAAATATAAAGATCAAATTTGGATGAATGGAGATCAAGTTTGGAAAGAAAGATTTGAAGCTCATTTGTAGATTCTTTGAAAAATATCATTGACATGATGGAGACATGCTATGTGAGGTGCGACCCTTGCGAGAGTACTGCTGATAGGACGTGAGGAGGCGAGTCAGGAGGATTGGGTCCGTGTTGCAACGGAAGCTACAACTCAGTTAAGGACAACAAATAGGCCACGTTACAAGCTCGGTTACAATAGGAGTTGTAACGTCTAAGTTTGGAAGGAGTCCAAATTAGGAGCCACGGAGATTCTAAAAAAGAGAAGTGTTATAATTAGGAAGTGGAGACATCTATATAAAAAACCTTACTCTCAGATTTAGGATGAGCCACCAGAGAGATCCAAGTGTGTTGGTAAGAGAGAATGAGCATCAGGTTGTGAGCCCCACCCCTTAATTAAAACCTAGCCATTGGAATTATCTTTTAATCCTAACATTGATTTTGTTTTCAGTTTCAAAACCCTAGACACCACTTCGGCTCCTTCCGATTTAGATCGCCGCTAGCAAAAGAAAAAGACCTAGTCTCATCTTTCTCTCCCTATTTGCGGGTGGTGTCGGCGACGAGGAAAAGAGAAGGATCTCGTCATCACGGGTTTGGTTGATTCACTGTTATAAATGAGGTCGAAACCCTCTTCTCGGATCTTTGAAAAATATTGTAGAATTATTATTGTCATTTTTCTAGATCTTGATATGTTAATGTCGGATATTAATGATGGATGGGTAAGGCTGGCTTCTTGTTTGAGGAGTTTGAGATTAATTTGATAGGTTTTAGATTTTGTTTTTGATAATGACAAAAACTAATCTTCGATTTTAGGGGTCTTAAATGCATAATTTGGTGGAGAGTAAAATAATAAACTTATAGAGTTTGATGTTATATAAGTACGCTCCAAATTTTAGAATTTTTGGAGTAGTATCCTGTAAATTATAGGCTTTAAACTCAGTTGACACAGACAGCTTTTCTGTGCATCCCTTGAGAATTTATTAATTTCTTTCATGATTGTAGAGTCTGATTTAGATTTATAATTATATAATAAAGTTGTAGAAGATAATGTTATATTTTTTCCTCTGCCAAATTTTAGAATTTTTACCGCTGTAAATTGTGAGATATGATCAGATTTCTATAGGTGTGCTCAATGACATTTCTGCAGAAAGCATGAAGATTGATTTGAGAATTTGTTGATCTTATTTTTTGAATCAGGACTCATGTTTAATAAGAAAGTTGTTCCATTTTGATTTAATTATATGCTCTTAAAGTTTGATCTTATTTGAAGTTATATGTTGTGAGATATTTTTATTGGAAGAGGTATGCCTGAAATTGTTGGTTTGCATATTTATGATTTTTAAAAGTGATGGCTTAAATTTTGTAGATCTCAAATCATTGTGAGATTTGGATATGTTATTGATGTGGATGTCTAGTTTTTTCAGAAGTTTGAAATTTTTGATTTGGGTTAGAGTTCGCAAAGCTATCCTGATTTCAATCTTAAAATTTGTAGCGGAATTGGTTATTAGTCTCGACCTTGGTAGTTTTGTTAGTGTTTTCATATTGTTTTTGCATTCTTGTGAATTTTAGAATTTGATTTACTTGTATTTCTGATGGGTTATTCCCAGATATAGGACTTCATAAGAAAACTCGATTGGTGAAAGAATTCGAAATCTGACCGTTAATCAGGTAAGTATCCCATATATAAATCCTATTATATGTATATATTTGAAAATTCTAGTCTTTTTGAATTTATAAAATTTTTGAGAAAAAATACTTATTATTTCGATTTATATTTTGAATTACTTATTTATTTATTATATGCAATTGGTATGTAAGTATGTAGTTTTGGAAATGAATTGAAACTATTTTTATCAGAAAACGAGATCATCAAATTTTTGTATTCTATTCTAATAAATGTTTGGACATTACGTATTTTGACATAGAAACTTGTAGTCCCCAACTAACATTGCAATAGCCTTGTCATTGGGGGTTAAACATTGACCGTATCGACATGTATCTGTGAAACAGAAACTATAGTTTCCCACCGTTCCCTTGGTGAAGAATAACGGCTTTTGATAATTTTGGCTTGGGTCACCGAGGGTAAAATTATGAGCTCTGATGTTTTGGCTCGGATCACCGAGGGTAAACATATGACCTCTGACATTTTTTTTTGCAACAGTTATTTGTGGGACACATATGCTTGAGTTTTGATTAGTTATGCTGAAAAACTTAACTTCTGAATTTTATTCTGATAAACTTGTATTTTATTATACTTGTTTGAGTTTTGAAATTTTGAAACTTTTATGATCCCGATATTTTTTAGTGGGTACTTACTGGGTTGTGAAGCTCATAATCTGTTATTTAAATTTTTTTCAGATCAGGAGTTTATTAGCTCACCGCTTTGAGAATCGGGTTTTGAGGCTTTGCACGCTTATTGGGTCTCGGCACACCGGGTCTGGGGAGCCGGGTTCGGGGCATGACACAGGTAATCTAAAGAGGGTTCTTGTTTATTTTTATGAGGATAAGTGTGAGAGTTATACTCATTTTTATTCCTCTATTTTAGTGGATTTTTATCTCCGAGTTTGGCCCCCAAGATATATGCAAATGTTGTGCCGAACTGGGTTATCAATTTCGTGTGCCTTCTTTCTCTTTGGGTTGTGTGTGATTGTGTCTTACATGAGAGATTGAGTGAATTGTAAGCCACAATAAACTGATCACAACTAGCAACCATCAATTGTTTCATTTGATGATAATTGTAGGTGCATATGTACATTATCTTGCTACCCCTGTTTACTGCGAAGAATGGCTTTTGTTTGTAAAAAGATGAACAGTAATTGATTTAATCCTTAGTCCCTCATCGGATAAGAAGGGATTAAATTGGATATTAAGCCTATAAATAGAGGCTTAATCTATTGGTTATCTCATCAAACTCCTCTTCTTCAATATTGGTTGAGCTCTTTAAGTAAGAGTTCCCATATGTAGATAATTAAAAAATTACCAAAATTTGTAAGCTTTGGAGTTAATGCAGAGGTGTCCTGCCGCGGTGCCTGAGGAGTGGGCAAATTGCCAAACCTCGTTAAAATTCTGGTGTGTTTGTTCTTTTCTTTATTTTGCTTTAGTTTTTATATTCAGTATTCAATTATTATATTTGCTGGGTTATTTATATATGTTTGTAGTAGGATAGTAATTGTGCATATAGTACTTTTAATTTGACACTATATATTCATACTTATGGTACTATTCATCTACTATTTGTTTCTAGTAAGGGGAAGATACCCCGTTCCCCTAACATTTACCTCCAATATTGGAGAGACTCAGAATATTCTTGTTTGCTTTCCAACAAATCCAACTTTGTATATAATAAGTAGATTATATAGAACAAATTGTAGCTTTACATTTTGAATGAATCAAAGAATGATACATATTGTTAAATAATTATTTGCTAAAGCAAATAACACTGGTCCATTTCTCTCCAATTCAAGTACATCACACTTGCAAGATAGTGTGTGTAAGCTCCAGCAATAACAAGAACATGGAAGAGCTGATGGCTATGTCCTACAAGATCAAACTTCCCCGGCATCCACCTTTCTGGCATCCTCGTTGCATAAACAACCACTCCAAGCCCATAGAAACCACCCATCACAAGCTCATACATTGCCGTCATCACTGCCACCGGTTCCTCGTTGAAAACCATTAGCTTGTGTATGATAGGCACAAGACCTGATACACCCATGCAGAAGAAGAGCAATGCACGTACAGACCTAAACTCCGGCGTCTGAAACACTGGCACAAGCGAAGCCAAAATAGCGGCAACACCGAAGACTGTAATGAAGCCGATGTAGAGGTTTCGGACAAAGGGGTCACACATGAAGGTGTAGTAAACAAGAGGGTAGAAAGAGGTGACAATTAAGGTTGAGATTCCAGCGTAGTCCAGTCTGAGCATGGTGTATGCACAGTGCTCCGAGTGGCATGATAGAAGGTGGCACACACTGCTTGTTAACAAGCAAAACATGGCTCCAAACAAGTATGCATAGAATGGCCAACGTGTAGTCGTACTCTCAAGCACATCATCATCTTTCATAATACTCTGCATTGATATAAAGGGGATCTTTATTAAATATATGTTCTGATTAGCATTAATATGGCAACAAATGCATCAAAATTAAAGAGAGAATATAAATATATACCAGGATATTAATGATGTTGGTTTGGTTGGCTGGAACTTGAGCTCTGAATACTGTGGCAGAAGTAGCATTCAAGGACATGATTATGACTTTGTCTGAGTTCTGACTGAAGGCTAAGGGAGCAAAGGCATGCATGGTGCATAAGGTGAGAGTGAGGAAGATGATGAATCCTATCAAATGCCTGAAAATAAAGACAGGTTCATGTTAGACAAAGAGAAATATTAGATGAAACTTGAAAGTTTCATATATATATAAAGGTATGAATGTATGTGTAGAATGTTGCTTACGTCCAGATGTTGAGTGTTTCATTGTGAATTGAGAAGATGCTGAGAATGGTTTGCTTCCATGGCCATTGAGAACGGTAGTAGTTCAAGATGAACTCATTGTCTTTGAGGAAAGTTGGGAGAGATTCAAATCCCACAAGCTCAAGCTCACACTTTGCAGCCTCTTTGCACTGAAAAGAGCATGTCTTTCCCATTTTAGATGAGCAAGAAATTTCTCTTTTTCTCTTCTTAAAGCTTGAAGGAATATTGATTACTGAGGTTTAGTTTGAAAGTAGCTATGGAAGTGGGAATGGTTTCAGTTCTTATATATAGACTTGAGAATTTTCATTGATTTCCAGGAGGTTGCTTGAGCTGAACTGGTCTCTCAGTGTTTTTTTTGTTCTTTTAAGACAGGATACCATAGTGGGACTTGGTCATCAATTAGCTTCTGATCTACTTGTCATCTGACTATATATATATATATTATGAAGTGGTGTTGAATGTGGAGTTAATGTGCTCAGTGGCTGACAGTTGAATGCATCTGGTCAAGAGATGCATACTGTGTATGAATGGATATGTATGTGACGTATGTTAACCAAGCATATATATATATATATATATATATATAAAGGTTTGTTTGAGTTCATGAAGTGTGATGGAGGTCAAGTCAAGCATGAAAATATGCATCTGTCTCATATGAGTAAGGTTAATTAGGTAGAGTTAGAAGGATTGTTTAATGGAAGTCGCTAATTCATTTGCTGTGTTATGTACTAAAATAAAGAGATAAATAATACATTTAAAAGGAAGAAAAAAAACAGCTGAGAGAAATGTTGAAGAAAATTTGATTTTTAGAAAAGGCGAAAAGCGACGAACCCTAGGGATGAACACGTGTGAGCAGGCCACCACCGAACTGCGCGCCACCTTGCGAGATGGGGATCGAACTCGGGGAGCCACGCTCCACACTCAAGGTGAATACCCTACGTAAAGGACCCGATGCCAATAAACTAAATGGTCCTTGGCGAAAATTTGAAATTTCATTTTAACTTTTGAGTCCCTTTTTTTAAAATAATAATTCATAATTGATTGCCAAACTATAATTAAATATTTATTTATATCTTTTAATTTCAAAAAAATATAAAATATATTAATTTTATTTTAAATTAAATATAAGGCTTTGTTTTAATCTGTAAATTATATAAACATTTTTATTTTTTATTTTTTATTTTTTATTTTTTACTAACCCAAATATGTTAATAAAATCACTTTGAAACCCTTGGTTTTTTAAAGGACCAATTAATCCTCCAACTTTCAAAAAGAACATTTAAAAAAAGAAAAATTAAAAATATATATAGTAAATGACCAAATTTTCTCTCTTCTGTAACTAGTTGCTCAAGAGACATTTCCAACAAGTTGGCCCTCAACCTATAGAAGCTCAGAGATGTTTTCCTTGAAAGAAAATAACAAAAATAAAAATACTTTTATTTTTAAGGGTGTATAAGTAAATATGATGTATTTTGGCAATTAACCAAGGGTAGGCGAGCTAAAATATATGTATATATGCTTAGAATAATGTGAGAAATTAATTGAAAAAGCCAAAAAAAAAAAATTGGAAGAAAATTAATACTGATATTAATTTGAAAATGTGAAATAAATTAAAAAGATTGGACGAATGAAATTTATTAAATTGAAAAGCTTTATCACTAATCAAGTTTTGAGTATTAAGTTCCAGCCACTCACGGACCACTTGTATGGACTCTTGGTCATTAAGGAAGAGGTGACCTTTATCACACATTTTACATTGTAATAAATTATTTGCATTAAATTGTTTTGTTAAATTATTATTTTTTAGTTACATATAATCACTGGAGTCATTTTTGAAAGTTATTTTTAGTTAAGGGTCAACTAGACCGTCCCATCAGACTTAGAGAGGCTTGTATTGAGGTTTACATAGTCCATGTACATTAGAATATGCCCAGTAAAAATAATTAGACTATCTAAAAATTTAATACACGGACAAGTTCATCAATTCACTAAACTAGTTTTTATAATTAGAATTTTTTTTTTATAATGATTATATTATGAGACCCGTGATAAAACTAGAAACAAAATTTAGAGGGTGTGAAATTCAAATTTTAAAAATTTATAAATATTAAATAATTCTATTAATTTAAATTTAATAGGATAATAATCAGTATTTTAAAAATATAAAATATACATCTGTCTAAAAAATTTTAGTTTAGGTGTAAAAGCCTATCATATTTAGCAAATAGCTTAACTAACAATTAAACACTAAGCTGACAAATAATACAATTTAAAACCAACTTAACACAAATTCATCATCTAATTCAATTATGAAATATAATAATTATTTAACAAATAACCAATTTTTTATAGTAATTAATCACAAAAATATCTAAAAGTTTTCACAACAATTTTCATAACAAATAATGAAACAAATATTTAATAAATATCCAATAATTATTTAACAAATATCAAATATTTTTTTACACAACAAAGACAAAAAAAATTAAACAAAATATGAAACAAATAGAAAAATAATAATAAGTCCATATAATGGAAGATAAAATATAAACTCGTAAGAGATTGAGCAAAGAGAGAAAACTCACCAATCGACACAACTTGCAATGATTTTTTATAGAGATATTGAGACAGTAATTGCATTTTTTAGTATTTTATTTTTATTTTTATTTATTATTAATATTTATTTACATTAACATCCTAAAAAAATAATAATTATGAATTGATAAGTTTAATGAAAAAAAATATAAATATAAAATTTAAAGACAAAAATATTTGAAGATGCATTTTGGCTAATCATATTATTTATTAATATTACCCAACATCAATTTTATTTAACATAATAATTTTATTGTTTGTATTTAATTTATTTTAAATATTGTGGGTAGAATTTTGAAAAAATAAAAAGTATTAATTTTCTAAATTATAATTATTAATATTTTAATAATATATATACATATATATATATATATATATATTCATGGGTCAAGGGGGTGCTTATTGAGCACAGCCTTGCCCCCTTAAATTAGCCTATGGACAAGAGCTATCTTTAGAGACAAGATCAAAAAGGAGGATTTCTCTTTAAGTGTAAGCAATGACCATATGAAGATACATCTATATTTGTTAAGGAGATTAACTACATGGAGGCCAAGATCTCGTTGAAGCTAAGATTGAAGCTATTTATAGACAGAGCAATTTGAAAACACAATTATGAAGAAGATTGGAAACTAGATGATTATGAGAACAAAACTTAGATGAATGAAAATCAAGTTTGGGAGCTAGAACATTGAATATCAAACTTGAATGAATGAAGATCAAGTTTGGAAAGAAAGATTTGAAACTTATTTGAAGATTCTTTGAAAACCATCTTTGGTATGATGGAGACATGCCATGTGGGGTGCCACCCTGTGAGGGTAATATATATATATATATATTAATAAATTTAAATTTTACATGAGTTAAAAGTAAAAAAAATCAAAATTCAATAATATATATAAAACTGGATTGGATCGGGTAACCGATCCCTTTTTTGGATTGGATATCCGCAAAATTTGGATATCTAATCAGAATTTATTCTCACCCCCTATATAATTGGGACGTTGAGACATTTATATAGAGACGCTGCTCTGAGATTTAGGATGAGCCACTGGAGAGACCCAATTGTGTGATGAAGTATGCTCAGAGATTGTGTAAGATGCTGGTTGACAAGTCAAAGAGCTCAGTTTCCTATTGTCTTGTTAACCAGGTTTAGGGTCAGCTACTTGTACTGACCATTAAGAATTGCAACTGATTGGACCTTACCAAATCTTGGTAAAGTATTTGATTGGACACTATCATTTTGCTTTTACCTTTTTGTTGTAACCTTTATTCAACATCCTTACTAGTTGGTCGATCAGTCTTCCTTTTCTTTATTTAAGCTGTTGTAATTCTGATACTGAAGCTAAGTTGAATACAATCAGATTAAGCTTTTATCTGTGTTTTCTTCTTCATCTTAGAGCTTTGTGTTTGCAGTGAGTGTAAGAGTGTTTCACCACCTCTAAACATCATTAGTGGTATCGGAGAATAGACGATGACCGGCGGCTCCTCAAGCTCTTCTCAACAGAATGTTCTACTCTTCAAGGGAGAGAACTACAACCTCTAGAGTCTCAAGATGAAGACTGTCTTCAGATCTAAGGATCTGTGGAGTATTGTTGAGAAAGGGATAGCTGAAGAAGCTGACAACAATCGACTCACTGAAATTATAAAAAAGGATGCTAAAGCTCTTTGTCTAATCTAACAGATTTTGGATGATCAAGTTCTTCTGAGGATTACTGAAGCCAAGACAGCAAAACAAGCTTGGGAAGTGCTGAAAACTCAGTACCAAGGCAATGCAAACAATATTACAATCAAGCTCCACTCTCTACACTGAGAACTTGATGCAACGAAGATGAAGAATGGTGAAAAGATTGAAGATTTCAGCACCAGAGTCTTAGATCTTGCATATCAGATTAAAGTCCTTCGAGAAGAGTTTCCAGAGAAGACAATAGTCACAAAAATTCTCAGAAGCTTGACACCCAGATTTACAAATGTTGTCTCATCCATCGTTGAGGCAAAGAACCTCAGCACACTAACTATTGATGAACTTTATCTATGGCTCACTCAGAAGCCATGAATAAATTCTTAACAATGTAGGTGACCAAGATGAAGAGAAGGCATTACATGTTCGAACTATACCAGCTGGAGATCACTTCAACAAAGGTGGGAGAGGTCGTGGTCGTGGTGGCTTTCACAGAGGAAGAGGGAGAGGCCGCGGACGAGGGAATTCCCCAAAGGGCAAGCTTATAGGGCAACAACACCACTTGAAATGGGTCATGGAGATCCTGTTGGGCCAATGCAGACCTCATCATATGGAGGTAACAAGTATTTCTTTCTCCTTACTGATGACTTTTCAAGGTATAGCTGGGTTTTCTTTATTCAAAGCAAGAGTGAAGCTTTGCAACGGTTCAAAATCTTCAAGCTTGTCGTTGAGAAGCAGTACTCAGCTCCATTGAAGGCTTTCCGCTCGGATCGGGGAGGAGAGTTCACTTCAAATGACTTCAGAGCTCTCTGTGAAGACACTGGGATCAAGCATCAACTCACTGCTCAAAGACATGAACGTGTCAACTGAACTTTGGGCTGATGTAGTAGTTACAGCTGCGTGCGTCATCAACTGTTCTCTGATGAGTTCACTGGAGAAGAAGACGTGCGCTATATGAAGCTTTGACTGGCTGGAAGCCGAGAGTTGACCATTTGCTAGTGTTCTGGGTGCGTTTGTTATGTTCTTGTTAACAGTCAACAAAGAAGAAAGTTAGATGTCAAGTCAATTAAAACACTATTCATTGGCTACTCAGAGGATTCGAAGGCGTACAGGTGTCTTGATCCTGAGGAGAAGAAAGTCTATGTGAGCAGAGAAATTACCATTTTTGAATCCAAGCAATGGGATTGGGGGAATGTTGCTGAGTCAGATGCGCAAGTTTTCGCGCTAACAGATGAGGTGGAAAAGGAGTTAGTTAATATCGATACTCTGCATTCACATCCGTCCGATACATCAATCAAATGGACAGAAATCTCCCACAACTCAGCTGAAGGTCTCCTTAATACCTCTTCGTCTCAGTCGAGCTCTGCGTCTCTATCACTGGCTTCTATAAGGTACCAAAGCTTAGCTAATATTTACAGTTGTTCATTCGCATTAACAGCTGCAGATCCTACCACATTTGAGGAAGGATCAAAACACAAGGAATAAATGACAGCCATGAAGGATGAAATGGCTTCAGTACAAAAGAACCAAACTTGGGATCTTGTAGCCTTGCCTGAAGGGAAGAAGGTGATTGATCTCAAGTGGGACGAAGATAAAACCTAATGGGTCTGAGCATAGGAAGAAGGCACGGATTGTAGCCAGAGGCTTTACTCAGCAAGGTGTCGATTTCATAATAGCATTCTCCAGTGGCTCGCATGGAGACAGTGCGGGTGTTTATGGCAATTGGAGTTCAGAGAAACTGGCGTATCTTTCAATTGGACGTCAAGACTGCATTCTTGAATGGGGATTTGTATGATGAAGTGTATGTTAGCCAACCTGAAGGCTTTATTGTTAAAGGGAAAGAGCATATGGTATACAAAGTCAGGAAGGCTCTATACGGTTTGCGACATGCCCTAAGAGCATGGTATGATCATATTGATAAGGAGTTTGTTTAGATGGGATTTATTCGCAGTACCAATGAGCCAACTATCTACTCAAAGGTTTGAAAAGATTCATAAATTCTGTTATTATGTATCTATATAGATGATATCATCTACATGGGTTCCTCTCCTGATATGCTATCTGAGTTTAAGAAGAAGATGTTGAAGACCTTTTAAATGATTGATTTGGGGCATCTGCGATACTTCTTAGGCTTGGAGGTACTACAATCAGCTGGAATTCTATTTGTGTCTCAACACAAATACGCTGAAGACTTACTGAAGAAATCAGGAATGCTGAATTGCAAGAAATTCTCTACTCCAATGAATACAAATGAGAAGTTGAGTTTAGAGTGTAACTCAGGAAAAGCTAATCCAGTTCATTATAGGAAAATTGTTGGTATCCTTCTCTACCTCACCCATACCAGACCGGATCTTGTCTACGCTGTTGGTATGGTCTCACGGTTTATGCAATCACCTACCATGCATCACTTTGGTGCTCTGAAAAGAATCTTACATTATGTTGCAGGAACTATGAGTTATGGCCTTTTATATACAAACACTAAAGAGTTGAAGCTTCCTGGCTTTACTGATAATGATTGGGGAGGTTTAACAGATGATCGTAGAAGCACAACAGGCTAGTGATTCTCTCTTAGCTCAACTGCTATGGCATGGAGTTCCAAGAAACAATTGATTACTGCTAGCACAGAAGTAGAATATATTTTTGCTACTTCTGCTGCATGTGAGAATCTGTGGCTCAGGCATTTATTGACAGATTTTGGTGTGAAGTTTGATACACCAACAGTGATACAATGTGATAACAAGTCTGCCATCTCAAGTACTAAAAATCCTACTATGCATGGGATAACAAAGCACATTGATACTAGGTTTAATTTCATAAGAGACTTAGTGAACAAAGGAGAAATTTCTGTAATCTATTGCAGTACACATGATCAGGTGGCAGACATTTTTACTAAGGCATTTTTAAGCTGCAAGCTCGAGCACTTCAGAGAAGCATTGGGTGTGACAAGCCTCTGAGCAAGGGGAGGATGATGAAGGATGCTCAGAGATTGTGTAAGATGCTGGTTGATAAGTCAAAGAGCTCAGTTTCCTATTGTCTTGTTAACCAGGTTTAGGGTCAGCTACTTGTACTGACCATTAAGAATTGCAACTGATTGGACCTTACCAAATCTTGGTAAAGTATTCGATTGGACACTATCCTTTTGCTTTTACCTTTTTGTTGTAACCTTTATTCAACATCCTTACTAGTTGGTCAGTCTTCCTTTTCTTTATTTAAGTTGTTGTAGTTCTGATAATGAAGCTAAGTTGAATACAATCAGTAAGCTTTTATCTGTGTTTTCTTCTTCATCTTAGAGCTTTGTGTTTGCAGTGAGTGTAAGAGTGTTTCACCACCTCTAAACATCATCATTGTGTTGGAGGGAGAGTAAGCATCATGCAATCTAGAGAGTGCTCTAGTTTATTTTTGTGAGAATAATCGTGAGAGTTATACTTATTTTTATTCCCCTCTTATAGTGGATTTTTATTTTTGAGTTTGCCCACCCACCAATATATGTAAGTGTTGTGCCGAGCAGCTGGGTTACCATTTTAATGTGCCCTTTGTATGTGATTGTGTTTGTGTTTACATAAGAGATTGAATGAATTCTAAACTACAATATACAAACCGGAACTAGCTCTATTGTTTCATTTGATGATAATTGTAGGTGCATACACACATTATCTTGCTACCCCTGCTTATCTCCAATGGAGACTCAGAATATTCTTGTTTACTTTCCAATAAACCCAACTTTGTATTTAATAAGTAGAATATATAGAACAAATTGCAGCTTTACATTTTGAATGAATCAAAGAATGATATATATTGTTAAGTAAATATTTGCTAAAGCAAATAACACTGGTCCATTTCTCTCCAATTCAAGTACATCACACTTGCAAGATAGTGTGTGTAAGCTCCAGCAATAACAAGAACATGGAAGAGCTGATGGCTATGTCCTACAAGATCGAACTTCCCCGGCATCCACCTTTCTGGCATCCTCGTTGCATAAACAACCACTCCAAGCCCATAGAAACCACCCATCACAAGCTCATACATTGCCGTCATCACTGCCACCGGTTCCTCGTTGAAAACCATCAGCTTGTGTATGATAGGCACAAGACCTGATACACCCATGCAGAAGAAGAGCAATGCACGTACAGACCTAAACTCCGGCGTCTGAAACACTGGCACAAGCGAAGCCAAAATAGCGGCAACACCGAAGACTGTAATGAAGCCGATGTAGAGGTTTCGGACAAAGGGGTCACACATGAAGGTGTAGTAAACAAGAGGGTAGAAAGAGGTGACAATTAAGGTTGAGATTCCAGCGTAGTCCAGTCTGAGCATGGTGTATGCACAGTGCTCCGAGTGGCATGATAGAAGGTGGCACACACTGCTTGTTAACAAGCAAAACATGGCTCCAAACAAGTATGCATAGAATGGCCAACGTGTAGTCGTACTCTCAAGCACATCATCATCTTTCATAATACTCTGCATTGATATAAAGGGGATCTTTATTAAATATATGTTCTGATTAGCATTAATATGGCAACAAATGCATCAAAATTAAAGAGAGAATATAAATATATACCAGGATATTAATGATGTTGGTTTGGTTGGCTGGAACTTGAGCTCTGAATACTGTGGCAGAAGTAGCATTCAAGGACATGATTATGACTTTGTCTGAGTTCTGACTGAAGGCTAAGGGAGCAAAGGCATGCATGGTGCATAAGGTGAGAGTGAGGAAGATGATGAATCCTATCAAATGCCTGAAAATAAAGACAGGTTCATGTTAGACAAAGATAAATATTAGATGAAGCTTGAAAGTTTCATATATATATAAAGGTATGAATGTATGTGTAGAATGTTGCTTACGTCCAGATGTTGAGTGTTTCATTGTGAATTGAGAAGATGCTGAGAATGGTTTGCTTCCATGGCCATTGAGAACGGTAGTAGTTCAAGATGAACTCATTGTCTTTGAGGAAAGTTGGGAGAGATTCAAATCCCACAAGCTCAAGCTCACACTTTGCAGCCTCTTTGCACTGAAAAGAGCATGTCTTTCCCATTGTAGATAAGCTAGAAATTTCTCTTTTTCTCTTCTTAAAGCTTGAAGGAATATTGATTACTGAGGTTTAGTTTGAAAGAAGCTATGGAAGTGGGAATGGTTTCAGTTCTTATTTATAGACTTGAGAATTTTCATTGATTTCCAGGAGGTTGCTTGAGCTGAACTGGTCTCTCAGTGTTTTTTTTTTAATTTAAGACAGGATATCATAGTGGGACTTGGTCATCAATTAGCTTCTGATCTACTTGCTATTTGTATTTGACTATATATATATATATATAATATAAAGTGGCGTTGAATTTGGAGTTAATGTGCTCAGTGGCTGACAGTTGAATGCATCTGGTCAAGAGATGCATACTGTGTATGAATCGATATGTATGTGACGTATGTTAACCAAGCACATATATATATATATATATATATAAAGGTTTGTTTGAGTTCATGAAGTGATGGAGGTCAAGTCAAGCATGAAAACATGTATATGTCTCATATGAGTAAGGTCAATTAGGTAGAGTTACAAGGATTGTTTAATGGAAGTCGCTAATTCATTTGTGTGTTATGTACTAAAATAAAGAGATAAATACTACATTTAAAAGGAAGAAAAAAAAAAAAAAACACAGATGAGAGAAATGTGGAAGAAAATTTGAAAATTTCATTTTAACTTTTGAGTCCCTTTTTTAAAAAATAATAATTCATAATTGATTGCCAAACTATAATTTAATATTAATTTATATCTTTTAATTTCAAAAAAATATAAAAATATATTAATTTTATTTTTAAATTAAATATAAACTTTTTGTTTTAATCTGTAAATTATATAAATATCTTTATTTTTATTTTTTACTAACACAAACATGTTAATAAAATCACTTTGAAACCCTTGTTTTTTTTTTTTAAAGGACCAATTAATCCCCAACTTTCAAAAAGAACATTTAAAACAAAAAAAAATAATTAAAAGTATATATAGTAAATGACCAGATTTTCTCTCTTATGTGACTAGTTGGTCAAGTGACATTTCCAACAAGTTGGCTCTCAACCTATAGAAAGTTCAGAGATGTTTTCCTTGAAAAAGAAAAATAACAAAAAAATTAACATAATGTTGATCCGATTAAGCTCATGCATGACTCATCTGGACAGAGGCAAGCTTGAGGATGAACTTTCTTATGATCAAGCAAGTTCATTTCCGCCACTATATGTTGAGAAGAGCTAGCTCACCAGGCCTCCAGGAGATCACTCATGGCTAGGAGAGCTCGTGAGGTTAAAAATGAAAAATTAGTTGATTAGATAATTGGTTGAGATATAAAAATCCTTTCCAAAATTTTTTTTTTATGTTTTTTTAATTGGAAGGATAATTAGCTTTTTTTTAAATTACAAAAAAATATTTTGTTTCATATATTATTTGGCCATAAACCATGAAATACATCATTTTAGTCCTTTCACAAATATATCAACTAAATTAAAATTTTAAAAATATATACAGATAAACACACTATATTCCCATCTTGGAAGACCATAAGACCAAAGTTACAAATACTTGAACATGCATACATTTTCACCCAATTTTTTTTTTTTTTAAATTTATGGGAAATAATATTTGAAGAAAATTTGTATGATCCCATCAGTTGAAAGTTTAGCATCAACCAACAATTGGGTAAATATCTTGAGTGGGTACTATACTATGTTCAAATTTTACTTTGAGCACCGAACTTCAATTTATATCATTTCAGTTATCCAACTTCAATTTGATTTCACTGGACGAGTACCAAGAGGTTTCTGGGAGGAATTTGATAACGTTGTAGCTAGAATTGCCTTATCAGTAGCAATTGACGATGTCATCTATTGATGTGTGTATGCCACGTCATTGATGAGTATAATTTGCACTCAATATATAGACCTTCTTTAACTCATAATAAATTAAATTTGAATTATTTTAAACCAATTTTACTCCTAATTTTATTATTATTGCGTTGTAGGAAAGAAAGAGAATGATTTGAAGGAAGAACATGTAAAAAGCACAAAATTGGAGGAAGAAGAGCAAAGTTTCAACAAAAAGGGAACAAGCAAAATAAAAAATCTAGCACCTAGGCGCTACAACATCAAGAGGTACAAAACAGAAAGTATAGCGCCTAGGCTCTATAGTCTTTGGCGCCTAGGCGCTACCCCAATTTTTATGTTATAAAAGGAGCTAGGGTTGAGACGAAAAAGGAGAAATTTCGGAGAGATCAAGAGACTGGGAGCGAAGATTCGGCGTGGATTCATTGCTAGGCTTTAGTTTTTAGTTTTTCTTTGTTTATTTGATTATGAACCTTATTCATATGTTGAACTTTGCAATTATTATGTTCTAAATACTTTTTCTAGGGCTACGATATGATGTAGCCAGACTATGAAAACCTAGATTTTTATTTTTGTTTAATTTAATTGATGCTTGTTTCAAGACTATGTTGGATATTTTAATCTATGCTTAATGCTTGTGATTGCTTGATCACCAATTGCATGATTAGTAATTTGATTTGAGACCGAGAGGTGATAATTGAATTAGGTCTTGGTTGAAATAATATACAATCATCATAAGATAGAGATATTTATGAGGTTGTATGCATAAATTTCTAAAGCTTAATAAGTTCCATAGATTCACAGTTATCTCAGAGATGATGTTAACTTATCTAGTGGAATATGCTATTGATGCTTGAGAAAGATCAATATGTAATTTAGAGAAATTTGATGACAACATAAGAAACAAATATTGATTGATTGAGCTAGATGATCTAGGTGGAATTAGTCTAGGTGAACTCGAAAACCCTAGAATCTCTTGACATTGATTTATATAACTCCCTTTCTCTCTCTCTCTCTAGTCCTTGAATTAGATTTTCTAAACTAAATCTTTTCAACCTCATTAATAAAGTAGAATTAGGGTTACTGATTTTGGTAATTAATAAACTCAATCCTCATGGGACGATACTCTCTTATCATTATATTACTTGTTTGTGATAGCGTACACTTGCGTTATATAAATCACAATCAATAGTCATCAACAATGTACATGTTACCACCTATTATGTACACGACGACATCATTGAATTGCATAATAGGTGACTACATTGACATTGTTGATGATGTGGTATGTATGCATAAGTAGATGACGCCATGAATTGCTGCTGACAAGGCAATTCTGGTAGCATCGTCATTAAATTCCTCTCAAAAACCTCTTAGTACCCGCTTGGTGAAACTAAATTGAAGTTCGATAACCGAAATGATACAAATTGAAGTTTGATGCTCAAAGTGAAAATTGACCATAGTACAGTACCTACTCAAGATATTTACCCACCAACAATCAGTTGAGTCATAAATCTATATACTAACTTTACCGTAATACAAAAATAAAAATGCAATATTAAACCTAATAAAAACAACAATTAGAAGAATATAGATATTTATAACATTTATAATTCTATTCATTTCTCAAAATTAAAGGATAAAAAAATAGTTTACATCTAAAAAAATCACGGCAAATAAAAAACGGTTACCTAGATAGTGGCTGAACTAGGAGGCAAGTGGGGCTTTAGCCCTCCTCGGCTCCGGTGAGGCACCTATCGGGTGAGATTTTTTATATGTATATTAATGTTTGATAATGTATTGTTTGTATTTAGCCATTATATAATGTAAATGTCCTTGAGTGGTTGGTGGGAATTAGATGATAAGAGCTCACCTTGGTTTAAATCATGTGGTTTGCAATGTGATGTTTTTATACATTTACTAATTAAAAATAAGTTTTTTTTTTAATTTTCAAAAAATTGCTGAAATTTTAAATTTTTGAAATTTTAAAATTTTGAAATTTTAAATTTTATAAAAATTTAAGGGAAAAATTAAATTGATAATGTGGCATTGAAATTTCAAATTTTCAATAAAAATTTATGAATAATATTAATAAAATTTATAAAAAAAATTTAATAATTAAAAAAAATAAGTTGATAATGTGGCATGGCAAATATGAATTAGTTGTCTAGTTGAACATAGTTGATTTTTATATAACAAAATTATTAACTTAATTTTATAAAATTTTTTTGTATTTTTTGGATGATAAGAGTAAATGAATGATAATTAGTTGTCTAGTTGAACATAGTTGTTTTTTTATTCAGATACATCATGCCAATGATAGTAGTTCAAATTATTGTTAATGTTTTTTTTTCACTATATATATATATATATTTAAATTGTAGTTATATTATTGAATTAATTATTTTATTAAATAATTTTGTTCTATTTTGACATCAACCCCCCTTACCGGTGAGTTTTGGTTCTGCCATTGTACCTAGACAATGTATGACTCAATATTACAAATCTATATAAAAAAAAATTATAATATATATATTTCATAAAAATAACTCAGAGAGTGCTTTCAAGTATATATCTAGCAGAACATCTTTTAATCGGTATTATCGATCATAAATTAAGCGCCATTACAAGTAAACTCCATGTGACCTTTGCTTGGTGAACATGCACATGCATGTTATATATATACCCACACCTAGAGGGGAGGGGGGTAGGCTGAGATTTGGCCCAGCTCGAAATTGGCATGGGAAAATCCACTGGGACAGCTGACCCGTCGGGCTCGATTACGAGTAAGGTGTTTCTAAACCCGTGACCTAACAGGTTGACTCGCCAGATCACCCGGATTAGTCAATCCGGTCAACCCACCAGTTTATTATCAATGTTGCTTCATGGGATTTGAACCCATGAACTCAAAGATGGGGAATCAAAGGTTTACCACGTAAGCTCCATTTTATTCTTGATTGTATTACTAGAAAGGACTATATGTAGTTGTAGGATAAAAATCAAAAAAAATTATTAGGAGAAAACTAAAACAAACGCAATACACTTTCACAAATATTTTATTAAAAATATTTTTTATACTATGTATACATTAATTTATAAAAAATCAAGAGGCCAAATTAATAATGAAATTAATATATATATATATATATATTAATTTGTAAAATATCAAAGTACTAAATAATAAATTTTCATAAATATTTTTTAAAAAATAGTTTTTTTATCAACCATCTTTTAACAAATTAGTACCAAATCTGCCATGCTCTAACCTGCCAGCCATAACTCGACAACTGCTGCAATAACCCATGAAGGGATATCCACATCACTAAACCCTCGAGTGGTCGCAAGGCTAACCAAAACCTTGAGATTTCACATTTCGAAATACGAATAACAATAATACACAACGTGTGAAGAATGGAATACAACATCATCACAGAGGAAACAACAAACAAAACCTGATAATATAGAGTTCAAGAAATATAATGGTCACAAGTATACAATGTTTTCCAAGAAGAACAGATAATAGACAAATCATGCATAAAGAGTTTTAAATGCACTAGGATCCATATTCTAATATAATGTAAAATGTGCAAAGGAACATACTCAAGACTAGAAATAAACAGAATAGATAGAAAATGCTGAGCGCTCCGCTTCGCCGCAATGCTACTAGCCACTAGAGCCTGCAAGAGAAGGAGAGGGTGAGTAATCTAAGTCACTCAGTGAATGGGTTAGCACAATTCTAAAAGAATATAAAAACAAATCAATAAATTTCCAATAGCCAATCTTTTACAAAAACCATATAATCCCTGAACCATTTTACATTTATAAGACCATATAAATGCTAGATATTAATCCCCGATGTTCAAAAACCCAAAACATATGTTTACACAAATATATTCAAAAGCTCAAAACTTTTCATCAAGTATCTAGCAAATAAATGTACATAAAACTCATAATGAACGTAAAACTCCAATTTATTAAATAAAGTTTCCAACTCTCACAAATACCGATTTTGACATAATACTATTTTTAAAGCATTAAAACATAAAACTCATCATCAATTAAATTTTTCCAAAGAATATATAAGATATCACATCTCGAAGATATCATTTGTATGAAAAACATATTTTTTTTTATCAAATACATAGATTTCATCTCGAAGAAATGAGCAATGGCCTAAAAACACTTTCCAACTTAGCTACCGCCGTGACTAAATTTAGAACCGTCAAAGTCTTTATAACCTTGACAGTGACCCACCGAGAATTCTTGTGGTGACTCCGGATTCTCGATGTGTATCCATTTAGGGATCTACGCCACCTAAATTGGAAGGTAAACATGGGTCTTCACGCCACCTTATCAGGCTAGCCATGAAGACTTCCCACTATATCAGGGAAGGACTACGCCCAGTCACTATCAAAACCTGTGAAAGCTCAATAACACAATACATACATAATACCCATAAAGTCTAGATCCAGGACACATCCCATACCGGGAACAAAAACCCATTCCACAAGTATCGATGGTAAAAGCACATAAATATGTACACACGGTTTCATAAATCTTTTCAATTCCAATAAACCAAAGCCAGAAGTACAATAAGTGCATAAAGCTTCATAATTCTTTTCAAACCCGCTATACCAACATAGTCATAAATACTTTCATCAAATAACAAGCGTTTTGCTCATTTCAAAACCTATCCAAAAACATGAGTATTTTCATTAAACATCAAGAATTTTCTATTATTAATTAATAGTAAGGAAAATACCTTCCGAATCAATCAACATATCTATTTAAATACGATAGAACCATGAGTCAATCTCAAATCGAACAACATATCCATTTTAATAACCATGAATCAATCTCAAATTGAATAGTGAAAACACTTGAATCATATTCTACTAGAAATGTGCATCAACTTAACCCACTCACAACTTAGGCTAGAAAAAACTGCAAGCAAGCTACTCCTTCTCTGGCTCCTTGCCACGGGATGAACACTCACCACCTAACCAACCAAACACAATAACAAACCACAAATAAGAATAAACAAATAAACACAAGAATGAACCCTAGGTTCAACCAAGCAATGCAACCCTAATGAGGCCTACGGTTGGCTCACAACTGGGTTTCAGGGTTCCCAATGAATTCTTAAGGGTTTGAGCTCCAACAAACGAACACACTAAAAACCACAAAAACGAATTCGAACATACCAAACAAACTCGGCTAACCTGTCAAGGCAAGGGCTCGAACCACAGTTCTAGTCTAGGCACACAAAAAGACCAAAACACCACAAGATCCCTAAACATGCACATCTCTAAATTCCCTTAAATAGGGGCGCTATTATTTGTCATATATATATATATATAAGATTAATTTTATCAATTTGTAAAAAAAAATAATGTTTTAATATATATATATATATTTTTTAATTATATACAAATTTTTTAAAAAATATTATTTAAAAAAAAAGAAAAAGGTGGGGGTAACCCCTTGCTCTGCTTCTGAACTTAATTATGAATCTCAATATATTTGAATAATGGTAGCTACCATATTCTTTTGATTAGTTATAAAATATAGGAAGATTTGAAGTTAGTAACTTCTTTTTCAAAGACAGACAACATGATGAGCACAATAATAACAACTCCTAGAATTCGAGACCAAAGTCAAAGCTAAGAGCCAACCCCAATTGTGATGAATAAATAAGTAGATAATAACTTCGGTTCAAAGCAAGAGAACTACTTGGTAATTAATTTCTCTCACACTCAAGAAGATATGCTGATAACTTAATTTGATCGGTAAACAAATTAAAATGCAACTTATTTTTTATCCTTTTTAAAATTATTTTGACTTGTCTTAAATCCTTTTAAGTTATTATAAAGGAAAATTACTTACTAGTTGTCTCTGAAACTTTTCTTTTATTCCAATAAGTTCTTTAACAAAATAATATCCTCCATAGTCCATCATTTTTTAGTCAGTTCTATTTTGTCCCTCCCGTCACCTTTGGCAGTCTATATTTTTGAAAACCCCCATATTACCCTTTGACTTTTTGGGAGAGATTTTTGGCGCCTTGATTTGTCAAAGTATGGTGTCTTGTACTTTACCTTGCTTCACAAGTCTTCTCTTTACTTTTTGTCTTACTGGAGAAGCCTGCATCTTCTTCATTTTATTGGCCTCTTCTTCCTCCTTATCATTTCCTATGGAGTGATCTTTCTCTTTTATCACCCATCTCTATTTCCCCTTCTATACTCTTCAGTAAAGCACCACTCTGGCAGCGATCACATTATCTTGAGGTGAAGGTATCTCCTGGATCCCCATCAAGGTGTATATTTTGGTCATATTAATATGTTTTTACTAACTATCACGTTCACGAGTCCTTCATCTATAATGGTTTTTGTTGATGCAGACCCTTGATGGATATATTTTACACTGTTGTCAAGTGTAAAGGGGATGGTATGTGTTAGATTTCATTGTCTTAACTAGATGGCAGACAATATTGGAGGAGATATGCACATATTGGGCTCTTGAACCTCCTACAGTGCGAGTAAAGTATATAACCCCAGACGAGCACAAGACAATATCCACCATTAGCTCAAAGGATGACTTTCAGAATATGTGTAATATTCACAGTATATTCAAAAAACCAGTGGTGGATATGATCGTTGAGACTGTGAATGGAACAATGAAGGCTACCTCAAGTTCACCAATGCCACCGTACATATCGCATAATTTTTGGCTTTCCACGTATTTTTAGTTTTGCAGTCACAAGATTTAGTCCCTTACAACGGTGAATGTATAATGTGGAAAGGATTTCATTGTGTTTTGTTTTTCGCTTTTGTGGCCATTAATATGTCTTTATATATATGATCATTTGTTTTTTTATTAATTTTATTTTGTAGTCATTAGTTTTTGATATTAATAAAGATTATTAGCCATAAATATTCAGCTTTATATTGTTGTTGTTTATTTATTTTACTAATTGTTTACTCAATGCATATAACAAGGGATCCATCATCATAAAATACATTGTCGACATTGCCACTAGTGATACATGGAGGAGCCATAACAATATTCAATTGTTCACAAGATACAGAAGTTGAAATTTTCATGATTGGGCAACGCTTCGAAAATGCAAAAGAATTCAAGCATGCATTATGTGAGTTAGCCATTAACAGCAATTTCAACTTCACGTTCATAAAAAATGATAAAGATAGAGTTACAGTCACATGTGTTGCTGAGGGATGTCAATGGCATGTCCACACCTCAAGAGATAGCAACCTACCCACATTTAGGATAAAAAATACCCAAAATACTCATACATGTGGTGGGGGTATTGGCACAACATCTCATTGAAGGGCTTCTAAAAAATGGGTTAGTAGGCAAGTAATGAAGAAATTGCGAGATCATCCTCTATACTGGGACATAGACATACAACGCTATATATTGTGTGATCATGGTGTTCGGCTACCATACAAAACAGGCCTGGATGGTAAAAAGGTGGCAAAGGGAATTCTCCATAGAAGCAATGTTGCAAGTTATGATTTATTGATATGGTATGCACGTAAGGTTTCTGAGACCAACCTAGGTAGCATCGTTATCATTCTTAAGCGTGGCTTTTTTGCTTTCGTGCATCTTTTGATGGTTTTAAGCATGGTTGTAGATCCATGCTATTTCTAGATGGCACCAATTTGTTAGGTAAATATGGTGGTATCCTACTAGATGTAATCACTAAGGATGGTGATGAAGGTTTATTTCATTTAGCTTTTACTATTGTTGATAATGAAACTATCAAGAATTGGACGTGGTTCATTTCCACTTTGGGTTATGCAATATATGGTCAAGATGACTGTGACAAGATCATTACATTCATTTCAGACCGTTCTAAGAGACTTGTCATTCTATTGCAAAAGTTTTTCCCTCTGCCCCACATGGCTATTGTTTACAATATCTCCAAGCAAAAGTTTTGAAGTCTAATGGCCTCCTAGGGAAATGATTAAAAGATGAGTGCTGGAGCTTGATTGTGAAGATTGCATATGCATGCACATCCTCAGAATATGATGAAGTTGTGGGTGCCTTGTCAATGGCATCAATACAGGCCTGTAATTAGTTATTTCAAAAGTCGGACATGATGCATACAAATGAGAATGTCTTGTGTGGCCCTTCTTGCTGCTCCAGATCATTGTCCTGATGCAATATGAAAAAAATAATTAATTCAGTAGGCGATAGCCTGATACCAGGACGTGATAGTGCATATATATCACTCAAAACTAATGTGGTATGCCAATAGTAAACATTAGTGACAAATATTATACACTTATTGCAAAAAGTAAACCAGAATGTATTAATGTTGTACGACAACTTGAAATATTGATTACCCTAGCAAAAAATTGGATTGCAAGTCAAAAATTCATACTAAAAATTCTGATTCAGAACATTTGAACAATGTCCTTACTCGTCTATTTGCCGATTAAGGAATACGCTTAGTGACATCTGGTGTATCTTTTGCAAGCGCCCAAATCCGGTAGGTCTTTCTTTTTTCTGAGGATTAAAATCTATTTGTGGGGCAGGTTCTTGTATCCATTTCTCTATGGTTCCTTCTTTACCCACATATATTGACTTCCCAGGTATTAGCCATGCTAGAGATTCTATCACATTATCGATGTCCTCTATTGTTTGCTCATCCACTACACTTAATTGGGATGGATTTGGTGCATCCTGTTTCCTATCTCTAATAGACGGAGCATCTTTTACTCGAGTAGTAGGCTTTGGTTGTGAGGCTGTCATTGTCTTGGAGGCGCGAGTAACATGTTTCTCTGGTTGAGTCCCCTCTAAGACTTCTTCTAGTGTTAGTTTGGCAAGCCATTGCTTGGATGCCACTTTCCTAACTCTTTTGGTAGTGGAGCCAGGCCAATGTCATCCATAGATTGGGGTACTAGCACGTCTTCTTTCTCGTTAGTTGAGTTCTTTATTCCTTCAAGGATAACCACCTTCGCACGAAGTGCGAGTACCTTCTTCATTAATGTTTCGTATTTGTTATCTTCTATCCCTTTCCTATATGGACTCAAAGATAAAGATTTTCTAGACTCCCTTCGTGGGCTCTCTGTCTTCTTGCTTTGTTGATCTGTTGCATGGGAGGGCTCTCCCCTCTATTTCTTTAAACCTTTTGCTGGTCTTGCCTTGATGAATTTTGGTGCTTTGGTTGTACTGGATGGATCTAAAGTTGGCCTTGCAAAGTTGACTTTAATCTTTCTAGAACCAATGAGGTCAATTTCAAATTATCTCTTTGGCATTAGTCGGCAAAACTAGCATTAACATGGACATATACACTTTAATGTAAAAAAATGAACATTCACTCAAAAGACTAAATACATGTACAAGATACTTAACTATACTCAGTATAATAAACGAGAAATATGGATGTCAAAAGGTTAAATGCGATATTGAGCAACACATATGGATACTAACGATCTATGAGTAAAATCAAATAATATAATATAAAACTAGAACAGGAAAAGAAAACACTGAATGGATTCTAATTTGCAAATCTCTTTTCCCTCCAATGACTCGATCAAGGCACTAAAACTTATTTTTTTTCTTAAAACTAGCTTCACCGTAACAAAGAATGCATGATGTTTTTCCAAAGTGGGTCTTCTTCCTAGTCCTTGTGACTTCATATAACCAAATTGTCAATGCAATGGTACAACCTTGCAAATACCCTATGCATGGTTGCTTCCAGGAGCATCTATCCTTCACACGGGCGCCTGTAGTGGACAAATAATCCATAGTCCACTTATGAGAAGCTCGGCCCAAGCATATTGGTCTTGCATTGACAGATCCCCATGTAGTAGGCTAACCATGTCGGCGCTTACATGAAGTGGTGGGAAAAAGCAATGATCCCATGATGTACACCAACAAAAGCTTTATGAAACTTTCTTCTTTCTTGTATTCTTTCTTGACATCCAGACTCATTAAATTCCTTGCCAAGCACTCCCTTATTTGGTCTACTCCTTTGGTTAGAACTCCTCAAGTGTGCAACATTCCTTCTTTCTTGTGAAATCTATTGCGACACTATCACTTTTAGTCTCAATATCATTGAAACATCTTCAAGCATGAATTGCGAATGACTGTCTCCCAAATTGAAGGTTTTCATCCGTGCATCAAAAACTTTCATAAAAGGATTCAATATACTACGTTCTTGTGCTATTAGCTCAATATCAATCAGATAACTAAATGGTGTTTGTCGGAGCAACTCCCAATGTCTTTATGTCATCTTATCCTTCAACTGTCGTACGATATCCATAAGTGGTGATAAGTAGTAATATCCATTCAACAGATTTCCCGACTAGCTAACCATAACTCTCCTAATTTCACAAACAATGCATTCACATTCGGGTGGTTATTGCCGATGACACTAAACATGTTTGTAAAAAACTGAATAGCAACACCAACCATGTCCATCCAACATATTAAGTGTTTTCATTTGAATGAATAACAAAGATCAAAATTAAACATTAAATGCTGAAAACATTGCTATACATAAAATAATTCCGAAAACCAAACTAATAAGATGCAAACCACGCCAAAAAAATTCTGCGAATATAGCATAATGAAATTTGAAATCAGTGATTTATAACAAACAGCCTGCAAAGATTCTTAATAGGAATGTACTCTCTTTCACAAATGTATACAATTTTGTTCATTTCATCGCAAATTAAGGCACAAAGTAATTACACTAAGCATCACATAGAAATCACAAGATTATTTGTTTTAGAACAAACATCATTTATTCACTAAAAAATTCCATTCTCCGTCATACAATGCACAATAAAAATAACTAACCTAACAATGCACAAAAACAAAAAACTATTTCGGCCATAGAAATCACTGACTTTCATGCCTGCTTGTAGTTAATTGGCGCACAGGTAGCAGTTATGGTCTAGTCTAGTCCTCTTCTTCTCCTCTCCAGTCTTCGGTGGCAGTAGCTTCATCTTCGGTGAAGATGCTTTTATGGCTCAATTGAAGATAAAATGCCTTGCCTTGTCTCAAGAGAAGATGAAGTTTTTTTTTTACCAAATGGTAAAGTTGTTAGGACTTTTTGAGCAATTCCTCTATTATAAATTATTTTTTATTTTTTTGCTTTTTGGGATTAAATTTTTTAAAAGATTGTTTTAGATTTCTTTGTATTTATTTAAGTTTTACATGATGACAAAAAATAAAATAAAATTGTAGGCTAGCCAGTAAAAGTGATGGTACCCAATGCCACATTCCTTCCTTCGAATCCCATTCATTACATGAACTTTTTAATTTAACAAGAAAATATTGTTTACAATAAATATGATAAAAAACTTTAAAAACCCGTAAAGTCAGACGAGCTTAGCTCGGATTAGACAGATCAGGCCCGATTAATCAATCCGTCCCCCTCTCTAAATAGTATAGATAATGCATATTAAATTATTAATTGTGCCAGATCTAAAATCAATTATGGCCTTGTTTGGGTTGGCTTCTCAAAAAAACACTTTTTTAAAATTTAGTAGAAGTGCTTCTGGAAAAAGTGCTTTTCTAGAGTAAGTTAAGGGCTTGTTTGGATGAGCTTTTGGAAAACTCAGAAGTGCTTTTTTATAAGTTAAGCACTTTTGGGTTCAAAAAAAGTTGTTTGTATTGAACTTTTAGCAGAAGTCGTAAAAAGTGAAAAAAACAACTTTTTCGGGAGCTAGTCGTGAGCGACTTTCTAAAAAGCTATTTTTTTAGCTTATTTTTTTACGACTACGCTTTTACAAAAAATCTAATACTAAACACAAAAATATAAAAAAAGTCTTAAGCTTATTCCCGGAAAATCACTTTTATCCGGAAGCACTCTACTAAACTTAAAAAAATGCTTTTTGAAGCAACCCAAACAGGCCTAAGCACTTTCTCAGTAAAAATAAAAGTTAAAAAAGCGAACTGCTTTTCGAGCTCGCTCATTCTTAGCTTTATGAAAAACGCATTTTTCGGGTTTTTTTGACACATTTTCTTGCAGAAAGCCCGATCTAAACAACTTTTTTGAGCCCGGGAAGTCTTAACTTATAAAAAAACATTTCTGGGTTTTCCAAAAGCTCATCCAAATAAGCCCTAAATTGAAAATAAAAATAAAATGTTCAAAATAATAATTTAACCAAAATTATTTATTATCCGCAATTAGTATTAAATAAGTGTAAGCAATAATAAGCTATGGACTTAGCTTAACGCATCACCGTCCATCATTAATCGCACGGTTAAAAATCACCCTCTTTCGACTCCCACGAAGATGAGCACGCCCTTCAGCGCGCGCGGGAACCAGATAAAAACCCCGCAATGCCGCTCCTCGTCGGCGGCGGAGCCATGGCAGCCGCGGTCCTCGTCGGCGATCCCTCTCTCTTCAACGTCCTCTTCTCTCCTCCTTCCATGCCTCGCCGCTCCCTCTCCCTTGGCAGCAAGAACTTAATGCTTCACCAGCCCCCCAAACCCATCTCTCCGCGCTTGATTCTTTGCCGTTCTGCCGCCGGAGCTCTGGATCCTGCTGCCCCGGAGAAGGAAATCCCCAGAGCTAGAGAGGGAGGGAGGGATCAGCGAAAGGCGGTGAGGATTGCGTGGGAGAAGCTGGTTCGGTGGTCTCGATCATGGCGGTCGAAGGCGAAGACTGACGTCGTCGAGCGGACTAAAAAGGTAATGGATTTCCTTATTGGGATTTATGGAGCTTTGTCTTGGACGATTGGGTTTTGATTTTGTGGTGAATGGTTTGGATTAGGTTGTTGTTCTTGGGGGTGGTTCTTTTGGGACTGCCATGGCGGCGCATATAGCGGGGAAGAAAGCTGAAATGGAGGTCTTGATGCTTGTAAGGGACGAAGATGTTTGTCGGGGTATCAATGAAACACATTTCAATAGGTAAATCAATCACTCTCAACTGGCAATGACTGGATTTTTTTTTTTTTATTCTGAGGATCATTTTGTTAGATGATTTTTGAGATTGATAGTCGGAGAGCTGACATTTTTCTTGCGTTTCTTGTCTTACTGATGATTTATATGCAAGAAAACACCTGTAAAGACACAATTGGGAGACCTTTTATGCTAGATTAATATATGGTCTAGTCATGAGAATTTGCGTTTGATTTTATCTTTTATCTTTTTTTTTAGTGATTTAGTGGGGTCTGTCTAAAGCATTAGCCTTTGATTAGTTGATTGATGTGAGAGTATAGTAGTATACAGTAGATTTGGTAGGGCTTGTGCTTTTAAATTAGTTTTAAATCTGTGCCTTTTAAGACCTATGTCTACATTACCTCCAAGATCATAATTCAATCCAATCTTGGATTCAAAAATACAACTTGTCAGTTGTCACTCATGGAGAATGGTTAATCTCATGTTCTTTACCGTAAGATGGTCTGTTGGTAAGCAGTTTTTTCATTGTTTATCCCACCTAAAATTATTGTTTCTATTGTGTTTTGCTATTGGAAGCATTAATTTTAGCCCATTGTTTACATGTAAAATATCAATGATAGTTTTCCTCTTTGAATCTTGAGCTTTTTTATTGCTTATTTTTGGTCTAGTAATTTGTGAATATGTGAGTAAACCAGGTCTGATATAAACATACTTCACTGTTCTATAATATTACTTATTGCAGGAAATATTTTCCAAACCACATGCTGCCGGAAAATGTTTTTGCAACAACCAATGCGAGAGATGCTTTGCTGGGAGCTGATTTTTGTCTACATGTTGTGCCAGTGCAGGTAAAGCCAAATATCCTACTTGTTTGTTTATGATGCATTCCTGGGACTTTGGTACAAAAAGTAACAGAAGTATATACCAATGTTGGCATCCTTATCATAACTGTTAATGCAATTTAATACAAGTAAATAGACTATTGAAATAAAAAGATGTAATTTGATAACTAAGGGAATAGATTTTAGGTCCTTTACTTTTGTCAAGCCTTGTTATAGATTGACCGATCAAATATAAAGAATCGCAAATCAATTATTTATTATTTTCGTTGTCATGTGCTTGCGAGGACTTTCATTAGGGAAACTGATTTTTGTTTACATGCTTTGCTAGTGCTGGTAAAGCTAAATCTCCTACTTTTTTGTTTATGATACATTCCTAGGAGTTTAACCAAAAAAGTTACAAAAGCACACCAATGTTGGCGATCTTTTAGTAGTTGTTAATGCCATCCAAAACAAGTCAACAAAGTATTGAAAAAAAGGATATAATATGAGAATAGTTGTTGGGTCCTTTAATCTTGCTTGGCTTTGTTAAGGATTGACCAGTCAAATATAATGAATCACAAATCAGTTGTCAATTATTTTCTTTTTCAATTGATTGTGGGTTTATGACTTTCATTACAGGTAAGCCCTTAATGCTAATTAGTAATTATTTAATACTACCACGGAAACAAGTGTGAATGAGTGACAAAATAAAAAAAAACATTACAAATTAATCTTATTAACTTCATAAAGTTATTATAAAAAAATACATGGGCTTGACTAGAGTTACTAAGACTAAGAGCTCTATTTCCCTGTCTTCTTCGTTTTCATATGTTTGATCTCCATTTTCTTATTAATTATTTTTGTCATCATATGAAGTTTTCCCTTCATTATGGTATGAGGGTTCACTCTCTTCATTATTGCATGAGAGGAGGTCTTTTCTTTATCACTAGAGGGGATCTTTCCTCTTCATTATTATGTGAGAGAAGATTTCTTTAACATTTGAAAGGCCTTAGTGCCATGTTTCTTGAGTGTCAAGTGTTGTTACGAAAACATGCACACTACGTGATCATCTCTTTTAAGCATAGGTGTCAAATGTTGATGATGTCCCTTTTAAGCATAGGTGTCAAATGTTAATGATGGGAGACCTTGAGCATATACGTCAAGTGTTAGCGATGAGGTACTAGACACGGGCCACCAACTTGAGTTGTCTTTGTCTTCAACCGATACGGGTGCCAAGTGTCAGTAATGAACCAATTACCACCAATCACCTTAGTGACACTTGACTTTTATGGTGCCTAGAGGTCATGAGTTCTCATAAAGAGACCAATCAAACAACTGCATTGGCCTTATAGGAGAAGCAAGCGCACTGAGCTCACAATAAATGTTTGGCTTTAGTGTTTATCAACAATACCCGAAAGTGTCAAAAAACAATGGTAAGCCCTCATGAAAAATATGGTCAAGCCATTGCATTTTTCTTCAACCCTTGTGAATCTGAAGGGTCAATGGTGAACCCTCACAAAAATAGTAATTAAGTCTGAGGCAATCATGAGCTCTTATACTGCATCTCTATCCTACAATTTTATAAAAACCCCTAATTTTCTCAAACTTTACAAATGGTTCATATTTTCTTTCTTCTTGTATTTTAACCCTATAATGTTGTTTTTAAATAATAGAACCCCAATTTTTCCTCTTTTTAATTATTTTTGCAAGCCCTAGACTCCTCTTTAAAATTTAAATACACTCTACAGAAATTTTGCTAGTAAACCCCACTTTCCTTTTTTTTTACACTTTTTTGCAAATAAATCCCAAATTTTCTTTTTCTGCACTTGTCTGCCCTCGTAAAATTTTCTCTTTTTCACACTTTTCATGATCTTTGCAAAGAAGTCTCTGTTCTTAGAAAATTAGTTAGAATAATAAAAAGAAAAAAAAAACCCTAATTAGGGTTTATGGTGTGCTTGTGGCCGATGTGATGGTGGAAGAATCATTGAATCACTGCATGATGGTGATCTCTGATTTTTGGTGACAGGCAGCGAGTTCCCAAAGCAACAACCTTAGGCTCATGGCGGTGGGCTCATGAGATCTCAACAATGATGGTCTCAGCTGTGGCGTTAGTAGCACATTAGAGATGTCTTTCAGTGTTGCTGCAAACTAGAGGGTGTCTGACATTGATTGGCCTTGTGAAGAAAGATCCTTCGAGAGATCTTTCAAATCCCTTTCTGTTTTCTTTTTGTGGCTCCCCATCCCCCCAGGAGTTTATTATTAATCTGCATGAGAATGTCCTAGACCTCAATTTTAGATTTTGATAGTTTAAGGCATATTTGAAATTTTGAACCAAAGAAGGATTTTTTTTATTTGAATTTGACTTTTTTAACTGAATTTTATTATGTACATAATGTTGCATATTAAATTCTTATTTATCTAAATATTTTTCAAATGTCTAGGAACTATAATTTTCTCTCTGACTAAATTTGAGATACAACTCTGATGATTTGCGCTTTCTGAGCTGAAGCAAAAGATGATATTATTCTTATAATTTAAGTATATATTAGTAATTAGTTTCTTTACCTGTGATCTTTACTTCTTTTTGGGTTGCTTGTGAGAAGCTACTATGTATATGCCTATGGTAATTGTCCTAACTTTGTTTATTTTATGGCAGTGCAGTTCATCTTTTCTTGAAGGTATTTCACAACATGTTGATCCAAAGTTGCCATTCATATCTCTTAGCAAAGGCTTGGAATTAAATACTTTAAGGACAATGTCTCAAATTATTCCACAAGCATTGCGGAACCCTCGACAACCTTTCGTTGTGTTATCTGGGCCATCCTTCGCTGTGGAGTTGATGAGGAAACTGCCAACAGGTTTATAACTGATCTATAAACAATTATGACAGCAATAGTACATAACTTAATGGTTTTTTAATTGCATATAGAACAATGTTTTGTGAATGAGACATGAGTTCTCAACTGGAGCAGGACTTTTCCAAATGCTTAGTTTTATAAATTTGTACTTCCTTTTGTGACGCCAGTTGGTTTATCCACCTCTCTTTTTTTTAAAAAAAGTTGAATATTATTCTTAAGATTAAATTACTCTTGCATCATTTTTCATGATGCAGCTATGGTTGTGGCATCGAAAGACAAAAACCTGGCTGGCACTGTTCAGCAACTATTAGCTTCCCCACATCTGAGGATAAGCTCATCTAGGTATGTAAGTACCCTCTGTCACATTAATTAATTAATACCTCATGTAGCAAGTTTGTAACAGTAATTTTATGATCTTCATTCCATGGCTTAAGTAGGCTATGCTATGGGTGTCTATTATCACACGATAAGACTTATATATGGATATTTCATTGCTGATTCCTAACATATGTGAATTCATCTTTTACATAAAATAGGACTCAGATCAGTTTGGAATAAAGAAAATTCTCAAAGCTTCCTTGTTTAGCTGTATCCAACATCTTTAAATGGGCTGCTTACATGTAGTTGTGTAATAAATTATTGACATTGAAGACACAAAAGAAGTCTTTATAATCAAAATGATGTAGAATCTTTAGAGGAAAGAGTCATTGGTTGAACAAACCATTCTGGATTATTCAATGCCATTGCTCCAAGAGATTATCTGACCAAATTAGGTGCTAAAAGGTATGCTGCCAGTATACCACTTGTTAACTTCATAACTATTCTGTTCATAATGTGGTTATATTTAGGCATTGAGAAGCTCTTATTACTATCTGGCTCTCTAGGAAGTTATTGCGAACAAAAGAAGCCTGCTGTTTGTCCACCTATTTCATTGGAACAGTTTAACATTTTTGTAGTACATTAAGAACAATGGTCTGGAACTTTTTCATTTGGTAGTTTTGAACAAAGTAAAAAGTTCTGCTTATGTCTAATTTTATCTGAAAAGTGTTAACAAATGGCTGGAATTTTCTATTATCAAAAGATTCAAAATCCTTCATGAAGGACTATCATGGGTAAAAAGTAATCTAGAATACCACACTTTATTTTTTTAGAGGTTTCCTGGGTAAAATTGAAGCAAAGAATTATAATATTGCCGCCCATCTTTATTTCTTCACCATTGTTATCTTCAAGATGGCATTACATTTGCGCACTCCTGAATATCTTAAGATGCAGCAATTCTCTTGGAGTGGAACACAAGTGTGCTTATTCTTTGTTTCCCTTCTTATTATTGGAAGATTTGTTCCAAGATCTGTGCTTCACTAAATGCATAGATTTAAGTTAATCCCTGGCTTCAGCTCACTGTTTTGTTTAGTATAATTTTTTCTTGTCTTCTGAAAACATGTAAATGTTATTAGATAGCTGATATATAATTTTCTAGGATAAAGTTTTAAATGAATTATATTTCAGTGATGTGATAGGCGTGGAGATAGCAGGTGCACTAAAAAATGTCCTCGCCATAGCAGCAGGTATTGTTGAAGGGATGAATCTGGGAAATAATTGTATGGCAGCTCTTGTTGCACAAGGGTGCTCAGAGATAAGATGGTTGGCCACTAAGGTAGACATCAAATTAGCTTTTACCTTAGATAATTCCTATTTTGTGCAGAATATTGGAATGCATTAAATAAGAATGTACAAATTTTTATTATCACATCTTGTTGGAAACAAATTTATTATTATTTTCATTATACAATTATGCATTTATAATAAATACTTACATAACATTGATGATTTTATGCTATGTGTTTCATAATTAATTCAGAAATGTACAGTAGTCGTTTAGTGAATCCATCTCTCATCTGCTACTCCTTTTTTAGTTTTTCTTGAAATTAATGTAAATTGGACTTCATTTCTGTGTCAGTTTGACATTTTTGATGTGGATGTAGGTTTCACAATAAACCTAGATTGCTTATAAGCCTTTCTTTGAGTAAATCATGTGACGTTCTTATTTTGTGCATGAAGATGGGAGCGAAAGCGACAACGCTTACTGGTTTATCTGGGTCTGGTGACATCATGCTTACATGTTTTGTGAATCTTTCAAGAAATAGAACTGTTGGTTTACGGCTTGGATCGGGAGAGAGCCTTGATAATATTATTAGTTCAATGAATCAGGTTCTTGAGAATTTAGTTTGTTGTTGTTATTTAATTATTATTTTTTGCTCAAGGAAAATAATTTGGCCTTAAATTTATTTAGGTAGCTGAAGGTGTATCAACTGCTGGGGCTGTGATTGCTTTGGCTGAAAAATACAATGTAAAGATGCCAGTCCTAACTGCTGTGGCACGTATCATCGATAACGAATTAACTCCTAAAACAGCTGTTCTTGAGCTGATGGGCCTCCCACAGGTTAGCACCAATAATTTTTGGGATCTTTTCGTTGCTTTCCTTTGGTGTAAAGCGTATTGATCTGAATTGTATATTTTCAGAAGTTGCATGTTGTGGTTTATAGTCTATCCTGTTCTGAGATGACCTTCTGACCTTTTCTATTTTTGTGTTTCAACTATGGGAGAGACTCATTAAGTTTCTTATTGGATTATAAGTTGAAGTCTGTCTTAGCAAAGTGTCAGAAACTAGAAACCAGTAATAAGTGTGATAAAAGGCAATGCAATAGATATTGATAGGGCCTAAGTGAGTTGACAGAGATTTCAATTCTGGTTTACAATAATATCTAACAAAAGGTTAGTTGTAATCTGTAGCTTGTATTATTTTCATTAAACTTTTGGCTGAGTTTAGAATTGCTGTGTGTAATGAATTTCAGGCATCTTTTAATATTTCGTGGTCAGCCATTTTTCATTTGCCGCTCGTAACGTTTTTGTTCACTTCTTGACACGAGAGTGTTCGAGGACATTTGCCACTTCTTAATTTCCTAAACCTTATTGTTTCGTCTGAGTTGCAGGTTGAAGAAGTGTGAAATGTACCAACAATTGCAGAGCCAGGAATGCGGCTGGGTTTCATAGGTTGAGCATAATTGTATAATACTTCCCGTCCAAGATGAAGAGTCGACTCTTTTATATCACAAATGTATCTCTCATTCTTTTCCTTTTCCTGTGAGTCTCAATCCATCATGAATTGGGAAGCAGCCAAAATTTTGCAAACTCTAGGCATCTTCGATGAAATACACTCGGGGTGATCACCCTAGAAGAAGAAATATTTGATTCAATATGTATTTTTCCATGATTCAATATGATTGCTTCCTTACTCTTGTGCCCTTTTTGTCACATGGTTTTGTATTCAGAAATTGAGCAAAGATGACCATTTCTTCCTTACTCTTAGTTTCAGTTAGTGCAGTCAATTGTGATAACACTGATGTAAATAGTGAGATGTTCTTGAAGCTTATGTTTTTCTGTATGTTTTTTTTTTTAGATAAATTCAGTGATCATGTTTATGCCCAGGTGCCAGTGTACAGGAACCTTTAGCCTATCCAAGGTGGCAAGCTGCCATGTACGAGTAGTCTGTGCGCATGCTCCTGATTAAATGTGTTTGTCGCATTTATAAAAAAAATAATAATATATATATATATATTAATAAAAAAAATTATAAATTATTCTTCCATCGAATTTCTAAGTCAACTGTTCTCAAGATATTTCCTTTAGTTGGGGCAGCTTCAATATTCATCATCTCCTTCCTCTCCTTCTCCATGCGTACTCCAACTTTATTCTTTTATTGACTTTAATTGAGTTTTTCAAAAATGTACATGTTTGGACTCTATCTATTCTAATTTTAAAGATAAAAATCATTTTAAAATAACTATTTTAATATATATATATATATATATATAGTGTAATATAATGTAATTAATCACAGGTTTTAATATTAATTAGAGATGGCAAGGCCCGGCCCACTTTGCTTTATTTTATCTTCTTAATACCATGTCCCTTTTTACGGATTTTGCTCCTGCTCCGCCGGTCTAGCTTGTCATTTATTTCCAATAAAAATAGATATTTTAATTATTTTTTAACTTATTTACATCATTAATTTGAAATTTTATAATACCAAATTAAATAAAAATATTACAATATTTATAACGACACAACAACTATATATAATATTCATATTAAATTCCAAAAAATATTGAGTGAAATTAATAAACAATTTTTTAGAATTATATTTTTTATAAAAAAAAACCCATCAAAATTCAAAAGTATAATCAAAGCACACAATTATTATAATAGAGTGAGTATAATTTTATTTGTCTTAGGTTAACAACTCAGAATTTGTCATTCATAATATTAATATCAATATATGCATGTATATTCTTTCTTATATAAATCTTCACTTCAACTAATGTTATGGTTTTCTTTTATTAATTTGAACATTGTAAATTATTCTAACTTTTTATTATTATTATTTTTTAAAATGTTAATTATTATTTGTTTGGATGTGCTAATCACAATATACCTTGAAAGTGAAGCAAGCGTTGGATATCAATAACGTCTAGTTCAATGCACTCTTTCTAATCTTGAAACAGTCCAACATATATATTTGACGTATTCAGGGGTGGACTAGAGGAAAAGTAAAGTAGTGGTCACTCAAAAGAATTAAAAATAGATTTTAAAAATTTACTTAAAATTTTTTTAAAAATATAAACAGATTAGTTGAACTACACATTTATTATCATTTGGTCGATGACTCATAATTTATTATTTATATATATATATATATATATAAACAATAATATCAACATGTTTGAGTTGTTGTGTAACATTATTATTATTATTATTATTATTATTATTCATTAATTCTCTAATAAGTCATCAAGATTTTAATTTAAATTACAATTGATTTAATAAACATTTAGATTTTGGAGGTCAAAAAAGTTGACCAAATCTTGTACTAAACTTTGCCATTTCAAAATATTATATTATATATGTATATAAGAAGGACAATGGGACGCTAAACAAGATTGCAACACTTTTTTTTAATTTGTT